>NC_080066.1:12228009-12528009 GCF_949987535.1 Balaenoptera acutorostrata | reverse complement strand
TAGTTGTGGCCTACACACTTTGTTGCTCCGCGGCGTGCAGGATCTTCCTGGACCAGGGCTCGAACCCGTGTCCCCTGCATTGTCAGGCGGATTCTCAAGCACTGTGCCACTGGGGAAGTCCCCATATCTCACTTTAAATAAAATCTAGACATGATTAGATTTAGTGAGGAAGGCATATCAAAAGCTGAGACAGGCCAAAAGCTAGGCCTCTTGTGCCAAACAGTTAGCCAAGTTGTGGATGCAAAGGAAAAGTTTTTAAAGGAAATTGAAAGTGCTCCTCCAGTGAACATATGGATGATAAGAAAGCACAACAGCATAATTGCTGATATGGAGAAAGTTTTATCAGTCTGAATAGAAGATCAGACCAGCCATAACATTCCTTTAAGTCAAATCCTAATCCAGAGCAAGGCCCTGACTCTCTTCAATTTTATGAAGGCTGAGAGAGGCGAGGAAGCTACAGAAGAAAAGTTTCAAGCTAGGAGAGGTTGGTTCATGAGGTTTGAGGAAAGAAGTCATCTCCATAACATAACAGTGCAAGGTGAAGCAGCAAGTGCTGACATAGAAGCTGCCTCAAGTTATCCAGAAGATAATTAATGAAAGTGGCTACACTACACAACAGATTTTTAATGTAGATGAAACAACCTTCTGTTGGAAGAAGATGCCATTTAGGACTTTCATAGTTATCGAGGAGAGGTCAGTGCCTGATTTCAAAGCTTCAAAAGGCCGGCTAACTCTCTCAGGGGCTAATGCAGCTCGTGACTTGAAGTTGAAGCCAGTGCTCACTTACCATTCTGAAAATCCTAGGGCCCTTAAGAATTATGCTAAATCTACTCTGCCTGTGCTCTATAAATGGAAAATAAAAAGATCCTTTCAAAATATTACTGCTCTTGGACAATGCACCTAGTCACCCAAGAGCTGTGGTGGAGATGTACAATGAGATTAATGTTGTTTTCGTGCCTGCTAGCACAACATCCATTCTGGAGCCCATGGATGAAGAAATAATTTTGACTTCCCAGTCTTATTATTTAAGAAATACATTTTGTAAGGCTACAGCTGCCATCAACAGTGATTCTTCTGATGGATCCGGACAAAGTAACTGGAAAACCTTCTGGAAAGGATTCACCATTCTAGATGCCATTAAGAACGTTTGTGATTCACAGGAAGAGGAAAAAATTTCAACGTTAACAGGAGTTTGGAAGAAGTTGATTCTAACACTCATGGAATACTTTGAGGGGCTCAAGCCTTCAGTGGAGGAAGTAACTGCAGATGTGGTAGAAATAGCAAGAAAACTAGAAGTGGAACCTGAAGATGTGATTGAACAGCTACAATCTCTTGAAAAACTTTAACAGATGAAGAGACATAACGCTGTTGCACATTTAATAGACTACAGTGTAGTATAAACACAACTTTTATATACACTGGGAAACTAAAAAATTTGTGCGACTTGATTTATTGCAGTGATCTGGAACTGAACTCGTAATATCTCTGAGATACGCCTGTAATATTTTTATTTGTTAAATGCAAATTTTAGCTCATATGTGAGATATTTTATTAAATTTGAATAATATCTTCAAAATTGAAATTGCTTTTTTATTTTGAGCATAAATTATTTGTTTTAAAAGTAAAGAAGAAGAAAATAATGATTCCTAGTGATTATTGCACGATTATTACTTTTTGGCATATAGAAGGGGATGTTAAAAATGATCCACTAAAAAAAAAATGATCCACTCTGATTGTTCAATATGCTAGATGTACTAGATATGTCACTGGTTCCTCCAAATACCACTGTTCATTTTAACTGAAATAGAACAGGTTAATCAGAGTAGAGAGAAACAGACTTTATAATGTAAACATTAATAAACCAAAAGCTCAGAAGAGTCAGGAGGCCAGGAGGGGGACCTCTCATGCCCTGTGACAATAGTGGAGCCCAACAGGAAAAAAGAAGACTTCCTTTTCTCGCCTGGCAAGAGCTCAGCCAATGAGAGACTGCCACAACTCAGCCAATGAAAAGCCACTATACTTTGAACTCTCATTTCCTCCAATGGACTCTTTGTTTACTATAGCACTTCCGACTTTCTTTTCCCCTCTTTAAAAGAGTTCTCTGCTTGCACAGTGGTTCGGCATGGTTATAGACCGCATTTGCAATTCTTTGTTGATCTCAAGTAAGCCCATTTTTGCTGGAGAAATAACTGGCAGTCTATTTGTTTTAGGGCAATAATAACCAACTTTCTGTCTCCCTCCTCTCCCATAATAATTCAAGAAAAGCCAAGGGACCAATTACGACCTCCAAGTATGCTTTGATTTGTGACCTACGAGTATGCTTCACAGACCAGAGGAGCTTGTTTCTTGAGTGTTTGGCATTTCAAAATTTGTGTATGCTTGTAAAATGGTAATTTCAGCAGGAGTTGCACACGGCATTTGGGATCTTAGTTTCCCGACCAGGGATCGAACCCGTTCCCCCTGCGTTGGAAGCGTGGAGTCTTAACCACTGCACCACCAGGGAAGTCCAGGAGTTGCATTTTAAATGTGGTAAACACGTTGAAGGGTTTTTAAAATTTGTTGATTGTCTATCATCTTGTGGCAAAAAGGCTCCTAATTGTTCTTAAATAAGCATATTTTCTTGGCACTGAGTAGTACAATTTAGGAAGTAGTGTAAGATACTGTCACCAAGTTTAATTTAAATCGTAAAGTGTCTTGCATGTTCTAATGGCAGCACTTAGTGAAAGTTATGTTTGCAAACATAATTTCTTCAATGAGCTATTTGTGAATTTGTGGATGCGGGGTGACCAGCTCCTTGGGTTCTGCTTGACCTCCTGGGCACACACTCAAGCATCCATCTGTAGTAGATCACCAGCATGACTTAAATTGTTTTCTCTTCCTCCCTTTTTCCCTCTCCCCCTCCTCCTTCTTCCTTGTCACCCCTCTGGTTCTTTGTCCTCCTCTTCCCATTTTTACTCAATACCAAAGGCTTATAGTTAAATTCCCGTGATACATTCTCATACATTAATTTGTGTCTGGTACCACTCCGCGGTGTTTGGCAAATCATGGTATTTTGGCTTCTCTATTCATTTCACTTACATTAAATCAATTCAAGAAACGCAGAATGCAGGATTTAGCTAAATGCATCTAACAGCATTGCAGGTTGGTTATGTGCATGTTTTTGTAAAGCAGTCTGACCTTAAAAGGTAATTGCTTTAGGACCTTGCCAAAATCAGGGATAAAGAACTTCTCTTAAAAAGCATACTTTTGATTCTCTAGGGTTAACAAGGAGCAGGACTTTGAGGGCACCAAAAGTTAATGATTAGTCAAAGGGTTTTTCAACTGTCCTCTTTGTTTTCTACCCACAACTATGTTAAGCTGTACCCAGATAGTACGCTCACTGATTTTCAGGCATCTACAAATGAGATATTTCTTCATAAAATCTTTAAACAGTCTTAGACTCTTATTTACTCCGGCAAAAGTGAATACAAAGGGATTTGCCTGCAACACACAGAGGGGCTCTGTGACCCAGCTGAGCGAGCTTCTCCTCTAAAGAGTGGCAGTGTTCTGCCCTTACCATCTCCTCTAGAATAGAAAATGTCAGTGAGAAGACAGCCAGCCACCGCTCTCCTCCCACTGGGGGCATGTTCACTGGGCAGTTTTCCCGTAATATTTACCCTAACTGGCAAGGGTACACACATTTTGAACTGAGAGAAAATTCTTACCAGCATTTTGCAAACATAACATAGTCTTCCCTTGTTGCAATATTTGTCTTCTGGGGAAGAACTTGCAGAGCCTTGTGGTAAGTTGCTTAATAGAAGTCATGGTCTGTTAATTCCATTTTTTTTTTCTCCCTAAGAAAGAGGGAAAAAATAACTGTCTGGTGAATATCAGGGTTCCTAGGCTCATACAAGAGCATTGGACCAAAGGTCTCTCAGAACAGCAGTGTTTTATCCTAAAATTTAAAAATTGGCTTACCAGAGCAAGGCTCTTGACTAGAGTCCATGGACCTTAGGGGAATCTTTGGCTGGACTGCAGGATGCTGGAGACCCCTCTAAAAAAAGGTGGCAAAATTTTGTGTGTGTGTGTACATTTCATCAGTTTTTCTAAAGCTTCCCTGACCTTCTAAAATAATCTTCTTTTGCAGCATTCCAGCAGCTAAAGTTTGCTTCTCAAATTATATTAAAATTAATTCTTAACTGGCATGTGAAACTTACATGCCATTGCCTAATTCCATTTTTTTGGAATGTTAAATAAAACAAACACCAAGGAAACAAGCGCAATACTAGAATATGACTGAGGCTTGCCCTGTTTTTTCTTGTTTTAATTTAGTGGAACTATATTGATTTCAAGAGCTTTGCACTGAAGCACATGGAAATGCCCCCAATTGAAAGAGAAAGATATCTACTTTCTTTCAGTAAATGTATGGTACTTTGTGGCTAAGGTTCTTGGTTTGTCAAATACAATCAAAACTGCATACAATATTTGGTGATATGGAAGAAAAGATTGAGTTTTTAAATATGAAGAGCCTTTTTTTCTGAGTAGAGAAATTGGGATCATTTTTTCCTTTCTTTGAGTTTTTCTATATTGCTTAGATAAGTTTTAAAAGATAGGGTACTTTTCTCTATTCATATAAGGGAAACCCTGTTTTAGATACTGTTAATAAATTATAACACCATTTACAGCAACAATTTGACCACAAATAGTGATGAGAAAAATTCTGAAATACTAGGTGGACCTTTAAGTAGAAATTTTATAAGATTTGGGGAAATTGGCACTGAACATGTCAGTTTAATGGAAGTTTGCTAGCTAAGTTTTTGAGTAAGTTTACATATACCTCTCGAATACTTTCAAGCAGGGTTTAACTTGGTGTTATCTCATTTTAGTTAAAAGCATTTAGTCACTCCAAGAGCTAAACGGAAAGAATGCCTATAATTAAGTACATTGGTTTGTTTTTATGCGGTTCCATAATGTAATATATTAAGTTCTTACTAGACTTCCGGCCCTGTGTATGCTACATGAGGCTTTATGAGGCTTTTCTCATCCAAGTTTGACAACAGCTTTTATGTGATAGGAATTAAAACTATCATCTCTGTTTTGCAAATGGAAAAACAGGACTGGAACACAAATTCTGGGATTCAAGAGCCTGCACTCTCCACTACACAAAACTTACTTTAAGTAAAATTAAATTGTAAATAACCAAAGTAAGGAATTACTTTTTTTTTTTTATAATTATGGAAAACTTCATTAGTTAAAGAATTGTATAGTGAACCCTCACGTACCCATCCCTCAGCTTCAAGGATCATCAACACATGGCCGATCTTAGTTTCTCTATAGCCTCTGTCTTCTGCCCCATCTCTATTATAAAGCAAGTCTCAGACATCATATTACTTCATTTAAGAGAATATTTAAATTAAATAAAGATACACTTATCTAGGTGAGAATTATGATCCCATGTTACATAAATATTAACAATATCTGGGAATTTTTAAGAAGTACATTCTCTTGTATCATCTCATTTAATTCTCTTCATAATCTTTGAATTGCTAATGTTTACTCCCGTATTGGAAATGAGAAAACTGTGGCTTTGAGAGAGATTGTCATCTGCACCGAGTTATAAAACAGATAATGACAGAGTTCGTACTGAAATTTAAGCCGTCAGATTCTAAGTCTCAGCCTCTTTCCTCCACACAATTGCAGCTTTACAGACTGTTATGAATGAACTTCAGCCACATCACTATGTGAACGAGAAAGGGTTCATGCGTTTTAAAACCTGATCTTCCATTCTTTGGGGGATTTCTGGAGTTCATTCTCCTTAGATCAGTAACTGTGTTTAGTCCCGTGTTGTAAAATTGAGACTATTGGAACCTTGCAGGAAATTACTCTTAGTACGAACAAGGCACTGGGTTTGGACTGGATTTATACGTAATTGGCACATTCTCTGTCCTGGTTAAATCAGTTCACTTCTCTTTGCTACAGTTAGAATTGATACTCTGACTTAGTTCCTGAAAGCCGTGTTTATACATTTACTTTTGTGCTTAAACTTGCTATGTTTTCATGGGATACCAAGATGAATAAAGCAGATTTTGGCCTCAAGAAACTTACAATCTAATGGTAGGGAAAAATATCTATTTACATAAATAAATATAAGCAAAGAAGCAAAGAAAAACATGTCACAGTCATGTACAGATAAGTTAGGAAGTTCAGAAGATAATACAAATATCCACCATTCATGAAGGGTTCCCTGTTAGGCAACAAGGATGTGGGTTATTTATTTTAATGCTTCAACACACACCTTAAAAGGGAAATACTATTAACCCAGCTGCAGATGATGAAGTTGAGGCTCAGGTGGGAGGTGACAATGGAAATTGGCCTTCAGGTGTGGGGAGGGTTTTCATAGCTGGCGAGTTGTGCATCCCAGGTGAGGGAACGACCACAGAGAAGCATGGAAAGAGCCAGGGATCTGGGAAGCAGAGAAACATCCCAGGTTCAAGAATCAGGGAACAGTGACTAGAACGGTCAAAAGCATATTCGGGGCCTCTATTTGTAATGATAAGGGATGTATTGTCAAGTGTAGGCTGAACAAGGGAAGTGTTATTTCAAAGAAATTTCTGCTGATCCGTGAAATCTCCATAGACTGGAGGCGTTATGTGAGTGTTTTGGGGAGGCCATGCCCTTAAAATATATGAAACTCTCTGATTTGTGCTCTTTATTTTCACCTCTGGTACTTCCTTTTTTTTTTTTTTTCATTCTAAACAATCTGAGGTCATTGCTCTGCTATAAGCAATTTGCTAGCAGCTGAACTTTAGATAAGGCCTTGTAAACCACCTACATAACTATATTACCTACAAAGAATAATTTGATATTAGTTAAGCCAATGAAGACATTTTGATTTTATATTGTTTAACCACCTCTGTTTCATTTGGTAGTGGCCTAAGCATTTATTTTTATTATTATCTAGGTGTCTCTTCTTTTAATTAAATTTGATTGGTAAAGTTTTCTAACTTAAGAATTAATAAAGGGACTTCCCTGGTGGTGCAGTGGTTAAGAATCTGCCTGCCAATGCAGGGGACATGGGTTCGATCTCTGGTCCAGGACGATCCCACATGCTGTGGAGCAACTAAGCCCGTGTGCCGCAACTACTGAAGCCATGCACCTAGAGCCCATGCTCTGAAACGAGAGAAGCCACTGCAATAAGAAACTCGCACACTGCAACAAAGAGTAGCCCCTGCTTGCCACAACTAGAGAAAGCCCACATGTAGCAAAGAAGACCCAACACAGCCACAAAAAAATAAATAAATAAATAAAAAAGAATTGATAGAAGTTAAGGCAGTGAGACTCTTCTGGATGATACTATAATATAGGTGGATACATGTCATAATACATTTGTTGAAAGCCATAAAATGCACAAGACCAAGAGTGAACTGTAACGTAAACTACGGACCTTGGGTGATGATGATGTGTCAACGTATATTCATTGACTGTAATGCAGGGACCATGCGGGTATAGAATTTGATAGTGGGGGAGGGTAGGCACGCATGGGGGCAGCAGATATTTGGAAAATCTCTGTAGTTGCTGCTCAATTTTTCTGCGAACCTAAAACTGCTCTGGAAGATGAAGTCTATTAAAAAAATTAATAGAAGTATAGAATGGACAAAAGCCTGAAGCCTTCTACCTAGGTAGTTTCATGTGTTGAGTTCAGAACTTGGTGGTAGGGGAGGAGCTTCAAGATGGCGGAAGAGTAAGACGTGGAGATCACCTTCTTCCCCACAAATACATCAGAAATACATCTACATGTGGAACAACTCCTACAGAACACCTACTGAATGCTGGCAGAAGACCTCAGAGCCCCCCAAAAGGTAAGAAACTCCCCACGTACCTGGGTAGGGCAAAAGAAAAAAGAAAAAACAGAGACAAAAGAATAGGGACGGGACCTGCACCAGTGGGAGGGAGCTGTGAAGGAGGAAAGGTTTCCACACACTAGGAAGGCCCTTCTCAGGCGGAGACTGCGGGTGGCGGAGGGGGGAAGCTTCAGAGCCACGGAGGAGAGTGCAGCCACAGGGGTGCGGAGGGCAAAGTGGAGAGATTCCCGCACAGAGGATCGGTGCCGACCAGCACTCACCAGCCCGAGAGGCTTGTCTGCTCACCAGCCGGGGTGGGCGGGGGCTGGGAGCTGAGGCTCGGGCTTCGGAGGTCAGATCCCAGGGAGAGGACTGGGGTTGGCGGTGTGAACACGGCCTGAAGGGGGCTAGTGCGCCACAGCTAGCCGGGAGGGAGTCCGGGAAAAGGTCTGGAGCTGCCGAAGAGGCAAGAGACTTTTTCTTGCCTCTTTGTTTCCTGGTGCGCGAGGAGAGGGGATTAAGAGCGCTGCTTAAAGGAGCTCCAGAGACGGGCGCGAGCCGCGGCTGTCAGCACGGACCGCAGAGACGGGTGTGAGACGCTAAGGCTGCCGCTGCCGCCACCAAGAAGCCTGTGTGAGAGCACAGGTCACTCTCCACACCGCCCCTCCCGGGAGCCTGTGCAGCCCGCCACTGCCACGGTCCCGTGATCCAGGGACAACTTCCCCGGGAGAACACACAGCGCACCTCAGGCTGGTGCAACGTCACGCTGGCCTCTGCCGCTGCAGGCTCGCCCTGCATCCGTACCCCTCCCTCCCCACGGCCTGAGTGAGCCAGAGCCCCCTAATCAGCTGCTCCTTTAACCCCGTCCTCTCTGAGCGAAGAACAGACGCCCTCAGGCGACCTACATGCAGAGGCGGGTCCAAATCCAAAGCTGAACCCCAGGAGCTGTGCGAACAAAGAAGAGAAAGGGAAATCTCTCTCAGCAGCCTCAGGAGCAGCAGATTAAATCTCCACAATCAACTTGATGTACCCTGCATCTGTGGAATACCTGAATAGACAACGAATCATCCCAAAATTGAAGCAGTGGACTTTGGGAGCAACTGTAGCCTTGGGGTTTGCTTTCTGCATCTAATTTGTTTCTGGGTTTTTGTTTATCTTAGTTTAGTATTTAGAGCTTAGTATCATTGATAGATTTGTTTATTGATTTGGTTGCTCTTTTCCTTTTTTTTAAATATATATATATATTTTTACTATTTCACTTTTTGTGAGTGTGTATGTGTAAGCTTCTTTGTGTGATTTTGTCTGTATAACTTTGCTTTTACCATTTGTCCTAGGGTTCTGTCTGTCCGTTTTTGTTTATGCTTTTGGGTTTTTTTAGTATAGTTTTTAGGACTTGTTATCATTGGTGGATTTGTGTTTTGGTTTGGTTGCTCTCTTCTTTCTTTCTTTCTATTTTTATTACTTTTTAATTTTTTTATTTTTAATAATATTTTTAAATTTTTTATTTCAATAGCTTTATTTTATCTTATTTATTTTTTCTTTCTTTCTTTCTTTTTCTCCCTTTTCTTCTGAGCCATGTGGCTGACAGGGTCTTGGTGGTCCAGCCGGTTGTCAGGCCTGAGCCTCTGAGGTGGGAGAGCCGAGTTCAGGACGTTGGTCCACCAGATACCTTCCGGCCCCATGTAATATCAAATGATGAAAACTCTCCCAGAGATCTCCATCTCAACGCTAAGACCCAGCTCCACTCAATGACCAGCAAGCTACAGGGCTGGACACCCTATGCCAAACAACTAGCAAGACAGGAACACAAACCCACCCATTAGCAGAGAGGCTGCCTAAAATCATAAGTTCACAGACACCCCAAAACACACCACCGAATGCAGTCCTGCCCATCAGAAAGACAAGATCCAGCCCCACCAACCAGAACACAGGCACCAGTCCCCTCCACCAGGAAGCCTACACAAGCCACTGAAACAACTTTACCCACTGGGGGCAGACACCAAAAACAACAGGATCTACGAACCTACAGCCTGTGAAAAGGAAACACCAAACACAGTAAGTTAAGCAAAATGAGAAGACAAAGAAATACACAGCAGATGAAGGAGCAAAGTAAAAACCCACCAGACCAAACAAATGAAGAGTAAATAGGCAGTCTACCTGAAAAAGAATTCAGAGTAATGATAATAAAGGTGACCAAAATCTTGGAAACAGAATGGAGAAAATACAAGAAACATTTAACAAGGACCTAGAAGAACTAAAGAGCAAACAAACAATGATGAACAACACAATAAATGCAATTAAAAATTCTCTAGAAGGAATCAATAGCAGAATAACTGAGGCAGAGGAATAGATAAGTGACCTGGAGGATAAAATAGTGGAAATAACTACCACAGAGCAGAATAAAGAAAAAAGAATGAGAAGAATTGAGGACAGTCTCAGAGACCTTTGGGACAACATTAAATGAACCAACATATGAATTATAAGGGTCCCAGAAGATGAAGAGAAAAACAAAGGGACTGAAAAAATATTTGAAGAGATTATAGTTGAAAACTTCCCTAATATGCGTAAGGAAATAGTCAATCAAGTCCAGGAAGCACAGAGAGTCACATACAGGATAAATCCACGGAGAAACATGCCAAGACACATACTAATCAAACTATCAAAAGTTAAACACAAAGAAAAAATATTAAAAGCAGCAAGGGAAAAGCAACAAATAACATACAAGGGAATCCCCATAAAGTTAACAGCTGATCTTTCAGCAGAAACTCTGCAAGCCAGAAGGGAGTGGCAGGACATATTTAAAGTGAAAGGGAAAAATCTACAACCAAGATTACTCTACCCAGCAAGGATCTCATTCAGATTCAACGGAGAAATTAAAACCTTTACAGACAAGCAAAAGCTAAGAGAATTCAGCACCACAAAACCAGCTTTACAACAAATGCTAAAGGAACTTCTCTAGGCAGGAAACACAAGAGAAGGAAAAGACCTACAATAACAAACCCAAAACAATTGAGAAAATGGTAATAGGAACATACTTATCAGTAACTACCTTAAATGTAAATGGATTAAATGCTCCCACCAAAAGACATATACTGACTGAATGGATACAAAAACAAGACCTGTATACATGCTGTCTACAAGAGACCCACTTCAGACTTAGGGAAACATACAAACTGACAGTGAGGGGATGGAAAAAGATATTCCATGCAAATGGAAATCAAAAGAAAGCTGGAGTAGCAATTCTCATATCAGACAAAATAGACTTTAAAAAAAGACTATTACAAGAGACAAAGAAGGACACTACATAATGATCAATGGATCAATCCAAGTAGAAGATATAACAATTGTAAATATTTATGCACCCAACATAGGAGCACCTCAATACATAAGAAAAATATTAACAGCCATGAAAGGGGAAATCAACAGTAACACAATCGTAGTAGAGGACATTAACACCCCACTTTCACCAATGGACAGATCATCTAAAATGAAAATAAATAAGGAAACACAAGCTTTAAATGATACATTAAACAAGATGGACTTAATTGATATTTATAGGACATTCCATCCAAAAACAACAGAATATACTTTCTTCTCAAGTGCTCATGGAACGTTCTCCAGGACACATCATATCTTGGGTCACAAATGAAGCCTTGGTAAATTTAAGAAAATTGAAATTGCATCAAGTATTGTTTCCTACCACAATGCTATGAGACTAGATATCAATTACAGGAAGAAAACCGTAAAAAATACAAACACATGGAGGCTAAACAATACACTACTAAATAACCAAGAGATCACTGAAGAAATAAAAAAGGAAATAGAAGAATACCTAGAAACAAATGACAATGAAAACATGACGGCCCAAAACCTATGGGATGCAGCAAAAGCAGTTCTAAGAGGGAAGTTTATAGCAATACAATCCTACCTCAAGAAACAAGAAAAGTCTCAAACAACCTAACCTTACACCTAAAGCAATTAGAGAAAGAAGAACAAAAAAACCCCCAAAGTTACCAGAAGGAAAGAAATCATAAAGATCAGATCAGAAAAAAATGAAAAAGAAATGAAGGAAACGACAGCAAAGATCAATACAACTAAAAACTGGTTCTTTGAGAAGATAAACAAAATTGATAAACCATTAGCCAGACTCATCAAGAAAAAAAGGGAGGAGACTCAAATCAATAGAATTAGAAATGAAAAAGGAGAAGTAACAACTGACACTGCAGAAATACAAAGGATCGATCATGAGAGATTACTACAAGCAACTATATGCCAATAAAATGGACAACCTGGAAGAAATGGACAAATTCTTAGAAGAGCACAACCTGCCGAGACTGAACCAGGAAGAAATAGAAAATATGAACAGACCAATCATAAGCACTGAAATTGAAACTGTGATTAAAAATCTTCCAACAACAAAAGCCCAGGACCAGATGGCTTCACAGGCGAATTCTATCAAACACTTAGAGAAGAGCTAACACCTATCCTTCTCAAACTCTTCCAAAATATAGCAGAGGGAGGAACACTCCCAAAGTCATTCTATGAGGCCACCATCACCCTGATACCAAAACCAGCCAAAGACGTTACAAAAAAAGAAAACTACTTGCCAATATCACTGATGAACATAGATGCAAAAATCCTCAACAAAATGCTAGCAAACAGAATCCAACAGCACATTAAAAGGATCATACACCATGATCAAGTGGGATTTATCCCAGGGATGCAAGGATTCTTCAATATATGCAAATCAATCAATGTGATACACCGTATTAACAAATTAAGGAATAAAAACCATATGATCATCTCAATAGATGCAGAAAAAGCTTTTGACAAATATAACATGCATTATGATAAAAACTCTCCAGAAAGTGGGCATAGAGGGAACCTACCTCAATATAATAAAGGCCATATATGACAAACCCACAGCAAACATCATTCTCAATGGAGGGTGGGAGGGAGGAGATTTGGAGATATATGTATATGTATAGCTGATTCACTTTGTTTTACAGCAGAAACTAACACACCATTGTAAAGCCATTATACTCCAAAAAAGATATTAAAAAAATTAAAAAAATAAAAGCATTGCTTGAATGGTTTTCAGTTTTAGTTTGAGCTTTCGAGTTGATGAGCTAAAATTCTTAACACTTAACCCTAAGGAAATCAACTCTATTATATTTAAGTCTTTGAAGTTCTTAGAGAACTTTCCAAAATAAATGAAATCTCAAGTTATTGATTCATGTGGGTCAGTCCATTCCCATAAAAGATAGTGCAAAATGTTATTTCATTTCTGCTATGAAATTATTTTATCTTTTGATTTTGAAGTTGTAGTGGAGATAACTTATGACTACAGATTTTTCTTTTCTGCTGCATGACTAAAAGGATTCTTAGTTGATTTACTACTGAACTCCCAAATACTTAACAGGTAGAGCCAAGAGAGTGAACAACATACTAAACATGAAACAAGGGTGGCTCAAATTATTTTTAGAACTTGGCAGAATATAAAATAATGAATACATTATAAAGATCCTAATTAGTGTCAAAGGGAAGATGATATTGCTGATATCACGTGATTTCTGTGACTTGGAATAAGTTTTTTAAATGATGTATGGGTTTTTATTTTATCTGAAGCATACCCTAGCTAAGTTTTCAAAACTGCTAGGACTTCTTCCTGAGAGTAAATATGAAGATTGTGTGAAGCGGTGCTCTTATTTTTTAGCAATAGGAGGACTCAAGAGTAGACAGACACTCAGATTTCCCCAAAAGTCAGCCCTGTGTGTAGGTGAAATTTAAGAGCCATCCACACAAGATTAGAGATTATATATATATACACATACATACATATGGGCTTTTATAGGCCAATGGTGACACTATCCTTCTCCTTCTGAGTCACCGGAAAGATATCCCAAATATTAGAATATAGCTTTGGGAAATCATCACATACATTTTAAGTATTGATAGCTAGTTATTCTTTGTATAGCTTTTGCCAGCTCCACAGATGTGATTGAGTTGATGACAGTTTTCCCAGGCTAAGTTCCCGGAATGCAGGTGAAAGCCAATGAAAATTAGATCATGTTTCTGAGGTATGCTGTAGTTTCTTTAGAACCTAACCTGTATGTTATTAATGAAATTTAAAATCAGCTTATAAAAAGGAACTTATGGGAGAGCTAAATAATTCTAAGTTTGGTAATTGATGATGCTAAGTTGTTTATTCTTTCAAGTTTCATTCAATAAATATGCAAATATGCATTAAAAAAAAATAACATGGCTTTGGGTTACAAACCAAGCAGGTAAATTACCCCCTGGACCACCTGAAAGTACTAGTAATTTATGTTACCATCACCTTTCTGTGCTCATCTGTAAAATGGGGATAATAGTAGTACCCACCTTACAGAGTTGTTATGAGGATGAAATATGAATGCATGTAAAGACCTTAGAACTATGCCTGCCATAGAGTAAGCCCCCAATTACAGAATTACATATATTACCTAGAAGGGAAAATGAAATAAGTCGCCTTCCCTGCAATTGTCAGCAATGAGTGACTGAAAGGTAGAGGGGGTTCTAACCAGGTAAGTTTGGCAGTGAAGAGGGAAATTGGATGGCACTGGTGCAGAAGAAGCTGCCCAGGAGGGCATGTCATGCCTGAGATCCATCCTATTTGCTCAGCTGTGGGGGGCTGGGGGAAGTCGGGGGTGGCGAAGTGGGCACTCCTTGGGACAGTGTTTCCCAGTGGATGGCTGGTGGAAGCAGAAGCAATTTGTCTAAATTCCCTTTATGGGAGCTACGTGTTTGCTTTCTGACTGTGGTCATCTCTGAGCACTATCTCCAGCTTGGACAGCCTTTGAGGGATGCTACTTTCAAATACTCAGGGTCCACCTAGTAGGAGAAAAGGTGCTACTTCTTTCCCATGCTCTCTCCTCTCATCTCTGTATGGGGGAAAAAGCCCGTTGTTTGTATGGACAGATACTTTTCTTAACATTCCTCTCTGATCAAAGAAGCACAAAGCCTCCTCCAGATGTATATTTAGAAATGTCGCCATGGTCACTGTTTCCCGTTTGGGCATCTGTCGTGTGGTTATTTCAGCATGCAGGTGAGACTCTTCCAACAGCCACATAGCACCATGTTGGCGAAGAGCCTGTGATTGCTATCAGCAGCCTTGCTACTTGTTTTATGATTTTACTATAATTGGGCAATCGATTGGCCTCCCCAAGACTCCATTTCCTCCTTTGGTAAAATGAGGGTGCCGGGTGGACTGAGAATCCCTTTGAGCTCTGACATCATGTTTGATAGATGTGACCCCAGTCATGAAGAAGTTGACTAGCTCTAGGGCTGCTAATAGATTTCTTATGTACCGATCACAAAAACAATTCGACGGAAACCGCTCCTACTCATAACAATCTCAAAGAGATGGATCTAGTGACTCAGAAGCCACTATGACAGCTGAGTTCCCCTTGGGATCCAGTCCTCTAGTCTGACCACCCCACCCGCAGTTTACTCGAAGCAGGCTTTACTGTTATTATTTCCCGGAGGCTCTCAGTGTTAAAACCAGTCCATCAGAAAAATTCCCGGGCTCACAAAACTTCATGGGAGTGAAAGGTCTTAATTCCAGCCTATGCAGGATTCGTCTGACCAGGGTGAGACCGTTTTAAATAAGTGTTGTCTAGAACCTTTCTATTGTTGGCAGTTGCTGATGCAATAATTGTCCAATAATACTTTGAATAGGGTCATTTTCCAAACATGATCATGATAACATTTTTCTAGGCAGTTAGCAACCGTGGAGAGAGGGCATGCGATGAAAATTACTAATATGGGACTATGAGGTTGCGAAATTGGATTTTTTATGTGTTTCAGGGATCACTAAATGACCGGCAAGAAAGATTAATGCCAACTCCATCAGTGACTAGGAAAGTCTAGGGCGAATATAAATGAGCTAATGGATATTATGTCCGACACTGAGGGGATTAGCTCCCTGCATATTTCTAGCACTTGGCTGTTTAAGTGTGAGGATAGTCTACATACGGAGAACATGAACTTGTAAGGTTTGGGTCAAAGGTTTTATAAATTATTTTGCAAGCTTCTTGTGGGTAGGGATTGTCTAATACTTATACTCTGTCTTACTCCAAGCACCTGAATCTATTTTATATATAATACAGGTTAAACTGCTTTAAATGCTTTTTGAGATGAAGAGAGGAAGTAACTATATACATAAATTAATTGCATAGTGTGTTCGATAAATATTTTAAGTGAAAATGTGGTCTCCTTGTTCGTGACAGAAGCTTATAGGTACTTGGCAAATTAGTTTAAAATGTTCTATTTCCATTTTATCATTCTGGTTTGGGGGCCTGGACGATTTATGGGCTATCAAAATGCATAAAATAAGGAATTTTCCTAATGCAGTTAATATCTTTTGCCTGTTTTTCTTAGACTTGAATTCTGTCAGGGAGCTTTAACAGGGATACTAACATCTAAAATCTTTCATAAAACATGTAAAATGATGTAAAGTTAGTAAAGCTTCCTTTACCACTAACCCAAGCCTCTGCAGATGTGCCTTCTTGTCTTTTCCTGATGACTTTACAAGGCCCAGGAATAACACCAGGCCACTCCTCAGCATGAAACAGAAATTGTTTCACTGTTTCATCTCAGAGTGCCAGAGTTTGAATCTCGTTTTTGTTATTTCTTAGAATTACGAGATGCTGTAGACCTATAAGAAGAACAGATGATAGTATAATGCACACTCAACATACTGATCACCTGGTTTAAGATCACAAACACAGCTAAAGCCCCCACAAAACCCTATCATTCTTCCCCACCCTCCCCAGTTTTTCTACTTTTACTATACATATGTAGCCTTAAATATTATGGTATTTTGGGCATGTCTTCAATTTTTATATAGATTGTATCATACTGTGTGTATCCTTCATAAAATCCTTTTTTTCAGTTTGTTTAACAATATATATATATATATATTTAATACATGGTCTTTTATTTTTTATTTATTAATTTTTAAAATTGAAGTATTGTTGATTTACAATATTGTGTTAGTTTCAGGTGTACGGTGTTTAACGATATATTTTTGAGATTTAACCATGTTGATGGATGTAGCTCTATTTTGTTCACTTTTACTCATATATGGCATTTTATTAGGTGAATAGACAAAAAAATTTTTTTAGCTGTTCTCCCATTGATCAGCTGTTTCAGACTTTTCTCAGTGTCAATAAATAGTGTATTAAACATTCTTTAACTTTTCTCCATCTCTTATGCAAGAATCTCTTTAGGGATACACACGTGGGAGTGGAATTGCTGGGTCCTAGGGTACACACATCTTTATCAAGACCAGCTCTGGCTAAATCGTTCTCTAAAGTCTGTGCCAGTTGACAGTTTCCCTGAACAGTGTTCCTGTTGCTCCACATTCTTACTAACCCTTACGGTCAGAATTTTTCATTTTTACCAATCTGATGAGTGTAAATAATATACTTTATTGTTTTAATAGGAATTTCCCTGACTGGTACTAAAGTCAAGCATCTTTATATATGCTTATCTGCCATTCTGGTTTCCTGTTCTGAGAATTATATTATTATATATTTTTTCTCATTTTTTAAATTTATTTTTGGCTGTGTTGGGCCCCCATTTCTGTGTGAGGGCTTTCTCTAGTTGCAGCAAGTGGGCGCCCCTCTTCATCGTGGTGCGCGGGCCTCTCACTATCGCGGCCTCTCTTGATGTGGAGCACAGGCTCCAGACGCGCAGGCTCAGTAGTTGTGGCTCACGGGCCTAGTTGCTCCGCGGCATGTGGGATCTTCCCAGACCAGGGCTCGAACCCGTGTCTCCTGAATTGGCAGGCAGATTCTCAACCACTGCGCCACCAGGGAAGCCCTTTTTCTCATTTTTGAGGTTGTTTATCTTCTTAGTGATCTATGGGAGTTCTTTATAATATTTGGTCACTAATATTTTTTCTTTCAGTCTGTGGCTTCTGATTTTTAAATATCTTTTCATTAACAAATCATTTGTTAATTATTTTTTTAAAAATTCTGTTTAATAATGTTTTACATACCCTGCGATCATAGTTAGTTTCCAAATTTTTTCCCTAAGTGTTTTAAAGTGTTTTCCCCTCCTATTTAGCTTTTAATTTATCTGCAATTGAATTTTGTAAATTGTGTGGGATAAGGATCTAATTTTATTTGATTTTTTCATATAAATAATCAGTTAGTCTAGCATAAGTTATTGAATGGAATTTTCTATGCTGGGAATTTTTATTAATCCCATATGGGTTTGTTTAGCTTCCTGAAATTAAGGGATCAGGTTATTATCAGTATCTGGGAAAACTTAAGACATTATCTCTTTGAATATTGTCTTTGCTGCATTCTTTTTATTTTCTTTTTCTGGAATTCATAACTATGTTGGACCTTCTAATTCTATCTACCATGTTTTTTAACTTCTATTTCATATTTTTCACATCCTTGATTCTCTGTCTTGCCTTCTGGCAATTTCCTCAGATTTAAGCTCCCTCTTACTAATTTTTTTCTGCAGCTGTGTCTAATATGCTGTTTAACATTTCCATTAAGTGTTAATTTCAGAGACTCTTTTTCATTTATATAAGTTGTACTTTATTCTTTTTAAAAGCTACCTTATTTTTTTTGCAGTGTCTTATTCTTTCATGTGTTCAATTTTTTGTCTTTATTATACTTATTTTTTTAATAATAAATCAAATTGTATTTCAAAATGTAAACGTCACTAAACATGCATACACGTTAAAACAATAAAATTTACAATTTAGTTAATTTTTTTTCTTTTTGCATAGGACATCATTACAATATAGAATCCATGCCTTACAAAATACATACAAAGTTTTATCCGAGCAAGCCAAGGCCAGATTGGGAACTGTACAACTATAATACTTCACTGTAGTGATCCAGGAAAGACGAAACATGGCCTTCGGAAGCATGGTGTGGTGCTGGTTAAAAAAAACAACAACAGAAGTTCCTATGGAAAAGGAAAACGTGTGCTCGATGGAAATGGTCTTGGACCCTTGGATTCTACCTTGGGATTTTGGCAAAGAATTCCAGAGGAGCTCCATCAATGGCTTTGGGAGGAGGAGGGGCCCTTTGTGCAGAGTCCGGGGGCGGCAGGGACCCGGCGTGCACCCAGCCCACGCACACGTCAATTCCCGGCCCCGTGGGAGCCACAGCGGCCCGCGCCCGACAACCCACAGCTGCTCGGGAGAGCGACGCCTCCAGCCCCCAGGGTCCTCGGCACTTGGCACAAGGGACTCTCCAAGGTGAGGCGAGGGAGCAAAGCCTCCCACCCACACACCCAGACAGGCACCCTGACCCAGGAATGGACGCCTCCCCCCAGGTGTCTGAGCCACACTGGTTAGTGGCCCCCTGCTCCATGGGAGGCAGGCTGCGGAGGGAGGAGTCTGGCCTGGGACAGGCGTCCCTGGGTTGCATGGGAGAGACAGCCTTCACCCAGACCTGTGGTTGCCCGGCAGGCATTCAGCTTGGTTTCCAAACGAGCACGTGCAGCAGCCTGTTGCCATGTCACTAGGAAGAC
Source organism: Balaenoptera acutorostrata (assembly GCF_949987535.1). Taxonomy (NCBI): domain Eukaryota; kingdom Metazoa; phylum Chordata; class Mammalia; order Artiodactyla; family Balaenopteridae; genus Balaenoptera; species Balaenoptera acutorostrata. Next base: position 12,508,645 of record NC_080066.1, on the reverse strand, counting down.
TTCCCGAGCCCTGAGAGAAAGCTGCTTATGCGGCCCCGCCGCCCCCCATGCATCCTGTGTCCCCCGCAGGGAATGCAGGATGCGCAGGGCAGGGGAAGCCACTTTCTCCCATCCTGTTCATCTTTAAATAAAAGGAGTAAGGTTTTAAAGCTGCATGAGAAGGGGAGAGGCTGGGTGGGGTCAGGGGAACGCTGCAAGTCCAATATACCTCGATGGGGGTCAGTAGAAACCAAGTGTGGCCCCGGGCTCACGCCTCCCACCAAATCCAACTCTTTTAACTGATGAGAGACAGAGTAGCAGGTGGGGGAAGGGCCTCTCCCTAAACGGTGTTCAGGCATTAATCAGTAGTAAGCTGGATTGTGCATCTGAATTCTGGTACAAAATTCTCTGGGATGTGTCTGGGACAAACCTTTGAAACTCAGCCTCAGAATCGGGAAAATCAGTTACAGGACCTGGCTTTTCCCAGGGTGATCCTGAATTCAAAAAGTGTTAGCCCACACCTTTGATTTTAGCTTTGGAAAATACGGTCACCAGAATCGCACGTGGAATCTTTGGACAGAAAGATGTGGGTGACCTGCAAAGCATTTCTTACCGGCTGCAACGTGACAGATACATCAGGCCCTTCAAACCTTCCAGCACTCAGTCTTTAAATGACTTTGGAAAAAGGGTTTAAAAAAAAAAAAAAAAAGTGATAGCTGTCAGAAGTCAAAAACATCAGGTAGCCTTGTAAACACAGCCGAAACCAGGAGTTGAGAAATGAGGGGACGCTATTGCTCAGATTACGCTTCCCTGTTCGGTGGCCCTCTCGTTTGCTGAGCTCTAGGGGCGAGTCCCTGGGGCGTGCTTTGACGCTGGCAGCCACCTTAGCACCTGCTTCTGGCAAGAAAAGCGGCCAGTCTTCTGGAGACACTGGGCTGGGGGGGAGGAGACTTGGAGACCCCGCTTCTGCCGCACTTCACTTGGACCCCAGAAAGCCACCAGCCCTGTCTGCGTGTCCCTAAAAGAGGGCTGGGGGCCACCCGTGGCCCAGCTGTCTGTCCCCACCTCCGAATCACCTTCCCTGGTCTGAGCTGCGACCCAGGTCATGGGGAGGTCTGGGGACCCCAGTGCTGCTGAAGTTTGCACCTGGAGGCTGCACCCTGGTGAATCCTGCACCTGCCCGGATGCGTGGCCTCAGAATAAAGGGGGGTCGTCGTGCACCCCGAGTGCCGTGAGTGGGGTGCAGCAGGATGTAGGTAGGGCACCTCCAGGACCACATTTTCATCAAGGGCATCACTGGCCATTCCTACATAGCACCCAACAGGAGAGGACCCCAGGGCCCTTCGTGGAAGGGGCTGCGTTTTTCCCGATGGCTGTAGAATAGGGTAGGTGTATGGGGAGCTGACAACCCTAATATGGCTGACGCAAAGAGGGCTTCCTTGTTTGGGAGATGGGCTGAACACCAGCCCCCTGGTTGAGTCCAGGGTCACTTATAGGCCTTTTTGGAGGGGAACTCTCCCTTCACTCAGGCAACCTTTGAGATCTCTGCCCCCTTGGCCTTGCAAGCACTGGAGTCAGCCACAAAAGAAAGGTTTGAGTTTTCACTACTGTTTCTAGGAGTCCTGGGGGTTCCTCAGTCACACTGAAGCCAGCAAGCATGGCCATAAACCAGAAAAATGAAAGACCCTGAAACAGACCCAGGCCAGGAAGACCTTCTACATCTTAGAAAAAAATGCAGGCTGTTCAGCAGGGTCACCCACCGTGTAACTGCTTTCCGGGGGGGTCTGAGCGAGTGCGGCCTTTCGGGGCCTGCCACCCTTCTCTCTTCCACACGCGGTCCACGTGTCGTGATGATGAGATGCTAGCAAGAGCCCATTCGAACTTAGCCTGAGATTCATGGATTTCTCCCACCCTTCAAGTGAGAAGAACTTTAGCCCGAGATGAATCAGGTTGCCTGCTGGCTGGAACCCCAGGCCGAGTGCTTGGGGCTGCCAGGAGGGAGTTCCCTCCAGGTGCCCTGAGGCAGAAGCGCAGCGGCCCTGTCTCCTGGCCAGGCCCACTTCAGAAGGACCACACCCTGCCATTAGACGAGAACTACTTTGGGAAGACACACTCACCTGCCGAAAATAGCCAACGCCTGCATATTTCTGTTTTAAGGCAATGTCACCCTTCCATCTATCAGACGGAACAGCCCTGGGTCACCTAGAGGAAGCATTAAATTAAGTGCTCTCTTTGGAAACAGCAAACGCCCGCTCTTCCTCCCCCACTCCCCCACCCCGCCTCTAAAACAAACCACTCTTCTTTTATTCCAAGATGACTGGGTTTAGAGTCCTTTTGCCCCCCTTCCTATACGCAGAGAGCAGGGGGATTGGAAACTCCTCTTCCTCCGCGATGCTGCGGGCAGGTCACAAGAAGCCTGGCCCCTTGGGGCACGCGGCTCCTTCTCCCTGCCTTCAGGGACCCGTGCGTGGCGAGCACACCAAAGGAATTTGGAATAAAATTCCTGAACCTGGAATGTGAGTTCCTGAGACATAAAGTGTATTTGGAGTGTGGCTTTCTCTGCCCCACCCAGAAACAACTTTGGGAGGGACCTCCGAGGGCCTTTCCGGGCCTCACTTTGGAACCAGGTGTGAAGAGCTCTCACCCCAGGTGCTCAGGGCGCAGCTCCGTCCAGGTGGCCAGCACGTCCCATTCCCTCTCCTGGACCAAACGCGAGCAGGGCTGTCACACAGCCCAAAGAGAGCCAGGGTGGGGCCACGCCCCTCACCCCACGCCATTCCCGCCTGGTTCCCACCCATAGCAAGAGCAATGCTCCCGCCCAGCTCGGGAGCTACCATGCTACTCAGAAGCCACCACCGCACCACTGGCTGATCCCAGCTGACACACAGCAGAGTTAGAAATGGGCACCCGGAGCGCTGCAGACAGCCTGCCCCTGGCTGCTAGGGACAGAGGGTGCCCATCTGCTCTGGAGCCGCCCAGGGGCTACGAGCACCAGCTGGGCCTGGGTCTCCGGGGTTCCTCTGTGCTGCATCCCTCGCCGTGATTGGCTGGGGGTGGAAGCAGGATGACCACAACCGAGGCACTCTGGGCTCAGGGAAGCCCCTCTACGGCCCTCTGAGGTCCCAAGGATCATTCCTCCTCATCGCAATGAACAGAGGTCTCTGCAAGATACCCCAAGTCCTTCCCAAACCCACACCCCCTGCCCCAACACACACACACACACTCACACACACTGTCCTGGGGACTTGTATTTACAGGCCCCGACTCCCTGGGGGAAGGGAAGGGAGGAGACTGGGCAGGTGGTGGCTTCAGCTCTCCGCTGAGGAGCGCGCTGGAGCCCGGCCTGAGCCACCTGCCCAGGTCAGAGCTACGGGAGAGACGTCCCCGGCTCTCTGCCCGCCCCCGTCAGCAGGGGAAGGCTGGCGGTGGGGGCCCTGCACCCTAGTGCCCCACAGGCCGGGGGTGGGCCGGGGCCTCCCAGGTAGGAGGGGAAAAGGAGGAGGGGAAGGGAGGAGTCCAGGGGACACAGGGCTCATGGAGAAGCTGAGGGTTCGCTAATTCTGAGCTGGGGACACGGTGAGTCTGAAGAAAGCGTTTCCCACAACTTCCGTCTGGTGCTCCCCAGGGAGGAAAGAGAATGCACGTTCTCTGACTGCATTTCCCATGACATCCGCCTCGCCACCCCCCCAAAGTTCCAAGTCACAATGTTCCGGTCTCTTGCTATGGAACAGTCTCTGTGAAGTGCCGAGCGCGGCCACAGCAAGCCACACACACAGAGCGCCTGGCCGGGTGGCCCCGCTTCACCCATCGTGTCAAACAAAGGCATCCCAAGAGCAGGGCCGGTCGGGGAGAACGTGGGAACTGGACGCACCAATGACACCTTTGGACACCCTTGTAGGAGGCCAGTCAGAGAACGTGGTGTAATAGTGGAAGGTCCTGGGGCCTTCTGCGGGGACACAGCAGCGGGCGGGGGCCCTGGCAATGTGGACATCAGATGGTGCGGCTGGCTGCCCAACACGGGTTTGCATCTCTGCTTCCAGCGCTCCGAGGGGGACCTGGGCAGGGTCCCGGAGGCGAGGACCCCTACAGTCTCCCTGGGGAGTGCTCCCCTTACCCATCACGGCTTAAGGCGTCCCTCTGAGCCGTCTGCATTCTGAGCCCACTGCCAGCTGGGGCGAGACTGAAGCTGGGCAGGGAGCAGGAAGGAGGGAGCCGCGGGCCCTGCTTAGGGGTCTGCTCTGGAAGCACAAGGTCGGTGACCACGGCTCCAAACTAACCGACCGGCCTATCCGCCGCCTGCACTGAGCTCCACCTGCACTGCTTTGCCCCCAGTGTGTGCCCAAACCTAAAAGAAAATTCCAGAGTGCAAATCTATGTACAGAGTAAGGCGGCAGGAAGGGGGTGTCCTCACTGACCTCGTGGAACATGTCCATCCCTGAGAAAGGGGGGGTTCAACACCGCTGAATCACCTTCGTGGGTATGTCTCTTGTGCAATTGTGGATGGTGTTTTTTGGAACTTTTTCGTTGTTTTTTTACAAATTTGACACCTGAGGTGAAGAAAATCGTTTTTTTGTTGTCATTGACTTCATAAAGTTCTCTCTCTTCTGATTACAAAAGTAAACGACATGGAATCACGGGAGGAAGTGAGAGCATCTGCTCATGGCTGTGGTAAGGAGGAGGGGCCGCGGGGCTGGGCGGGGCCTAGGGTGGGCGTGGTAACGATGGGGCGTGGCTTGCCGCGGCCCCCGCCTCACCCCGCCCCGCCGCCGGCGCTCAGGGCGAGCTGGCCGGGCTGATGGTGGGGCTGCTGGCGTCCAAGCGGCTGTAGTCGCTGAGCGAGCGGGTCCGCGAGCCCCCGCCGCGCCGCTGCAGCATCCCCAGGTGGAAGTTGGCGTGGCGGCGCGCGTGCTTGGTCAGGTGGTCGCTGCGCATGAAGCGCTTGTCGCAGATGGGGCAGCTGAACTTCTCGCCCGTGTGCGTGCGGTAGTGCCGCGCCAGCTCGTCAGAGCGCGCGAACTTCTTGTTGCAGTCCTGCCAGCTGCAGGCGAAGGGGCGCTCCCCTGTGTGAGTTCTCAGGTGCGCCTTGAGGTGCGAGGATTTCCCGTAAACTTTCTCGCAGCCCGCGTAGTGGCACTTGTGCTTTCTCTGCGGGGACTCGAGGTCGGCGCGACTTCGACCCCGCCGGCCCCTTTGTCTGAGGCCGGGCTCGCCGCTCCCCGCGGCCCCCGGCTCTCGCTCCGGCTCCAGCCCCGCCTCGGGCTCGGGCTCGCTCCACGCCGGGCTGAGGTGCGCGGCCGCCACGCCGTCGGCGCCGGGGGAGGTGGGTCGGGGGCGGGTGGTGGGGCGGGCGGCAGGCGGCCGGGGGCCCTCGCCTTCCGGGCTGCGGCGCCCTCTCTGCGCTCCGCGGGGACGGGCGCCGGCGCTTGTTGGTTAAGGTCCGCCAGGATCCGCACCCCTACGAAGAGCGAGGCGCTGTCCTTGCCGTCGCGGCGCTCTTCGACGCGGGGCATATTATACTTATTAATACATATATGTCTTTATTATATTTATACTTGCTTCTTGTCTCTGAAAATTTCGTTATTTGACGTTCTTCCACCATATGTTGAGTAGTTTGATTTTCAGTATGGTTGACTTGTTTATTTGTAAATTTTGGATTGTGAACTCATCTTAAGTGGTGGGAATCTTGTACAACCTCTAGAGCAGTTTTTAACTTCCTCTGCTAAGGAGATTTCCAGGTTGGCACGACTTTTTTTTTTTTTTAATTAATTAATTAATTAATTTTTGTCTGTGTTGGGTCTTCGTTTCTGTGCGAGGGCTTTCTCTAGTTGCGGCGAGCAGGGGCCACTCTTCATCGCGGTGCGCGGGCCTCTCACTATCGCGGCCTCTCTTGTTGCGGAGCACAGGCTCCAGACGCGCAAGCTCAGTAATTGTGGCTCACGGGCCTAGTTGCTCCGCGGCATGTGGGATCTTCCCAGACCAGGGCTCGAACCCGTGTCCCCTGCATTGGCAGGCAGATTCTCAACCACTGCGCCACCAGGGAAGCCCTGGCAGGACTTTTTGTTGCTGTGGTGGTTAGCTTTGGGGCTCAAACATCTCCAGACAATGGAACAGGCTCATGATTATACATTTTTGAGAGAGATAATTATTTTTTCCATCCAAAGTCTAGGCCAAGACAAACAGTCTTCCTTTTTTGGATGGCATTTTGTTGTCGTTACAGTTTACTTTTTGCAGAGGGGTAAAACCTTCTGGAATCTCTCTTGACTCAGAAGCCTCAGTTCAATCTCCCTTTCCTCAAAAAGGCTCAAGGTCTTATCATTATTTAGGATTAAGAACCTAACCATTTGGCTGCAAAAACATGTAAAAACCCTGTAGAGCTATCTAATATTACCAGCTTATTCTTATCTTTCTAGTTTAAGTTTCTCAGTCATTTTTGGCCACTGTATTTCTCTTGCCTTATTATCTTTAGTTTTATAGAAGGAGCATTTTTAGTTTTTCCCAACTCCAAAACTGCCAGAAAGGGAAGTCTTTCTGCTTAACTCTCGAAGCTTAGGCTATTCAGCTGAGAGTCTTGGGTTAGAAAGGAAATGATTTTAACAGTAATAGAGCCAATCACAGAGCATAATATATATGTGTTTACTTTAAAAGTTGGTATTGTGCCTTTGCCTGCCTAGAACTGTATTTTCAGGAAAATAACTTGCTCTTGACCAAAAATGTTTGTATTGTTTCAACAAGTTGTTACTAAGTGTCTACTGTCTGCTCCACAGCATGGGGTGCGCTTCCAATTTCAGTGTATTGGCTACAGCCCTATTTCTCTCTCAGCCAAAAGATAAACGAACCCATGTTTGAACTGGAAAAATGACAATCAATGCTCTGCAGATCTTCCATGTGAAAATGGTGTCCTTAAAACAAAACAAAAAGGGAATTAAATGGTGCTGGAATTTTGACAATGTTGTCGCAAACTGCTGCCCATTAAAAGCAATTAGCCCATTGTTCTTTTTTTTAGAATCATTTGCCTCCAGGTATATTTGTTTATAAACAATTAGATGCAACAGAACCATAGAAAGATATTTTCGTTCTATTCTCCTGAATGCAACAATGAAGTTTGGTGGAATAAAGAAGTCCTTGCTCTGTATAAAAAATAACAAAAGCTCAGTGTACCACAGCGGTGTTTTTCTTAACACGATTCCCGGAATCTGTATTGTTTATGATAAGAATATACTACTCAGTTCATTTATTTTTATTTTTATTTTTATTTTTTTTTTGAAATTTGAGTCTCAGATTTTTTTTTTTTAATTTTATTTATTTATATTTATTTATTTATTTTTGGCTGTGCTGGGTCTCTGGTTCGTGCGAGGGCTTTCTCCAGTTGCGGCAAGCGGGGGCCACTCTTCATCGCGGTGCGGGGACCGCTCTTCATCGCGGTGCGCGGGCCTTTCACCATCGCGGCCCCTCCCGTCGCGGGGCACAGGCTCCAGAAGCGCAGGCTCAGCAGCCGTGGCTCACGGGCCCAGCCGCTCCGCGGCATGTGGGATCCTCCCAGACCAGGGCTCGAACCCGTGTCTCCTGCATTAACAGGCAGACTCCCAACCACTGCGCCCCCAGGGAAGCCCCTCAGTTCATTTATAAAGTCAGCTAACCAGTGGCCATGAGAAAAACAGTACCCTATAGAATTTCAAGACTGAATTTCTTTCAGAAAGTATGTGTTATTGAATATCAAAGACCCAAAATAGCAGATTAACTGACCAAAGCTACCTAGCATAGACAGTTGAGGTAGTAAAATGTCCTAGGAATTTGGATTATGCACTCAAACCTAAAGGATATTTCAGGGTAATCTCTTTCTTTCTCGTCAGTGGTCTTCTTAATCCATGTGGGTAATTGAAACAATCTGCATTTTGACTGTGATTGTTCTGAAAATGAAGTGACTGCAAGTTAGAAATAAGACCATGTTGGGTCAGGTTGATCTCGGAGAGGCAGCAGTGAGTGGTGGCTTGAAGGGAGATCTTAATTCCCTGCCCAGGAATTGAACCTGGGGAGCCTGGTTTAAAACCAGGAATCCAGGCCACCACACCCCTGGCTCTTGCCCCCAGTGAAAAATGCATTTCTCACAGAGGCAAAAACTAAAAACAGGTACAAAGTTTATTATTTGAGACACAGCTCAACAACAAGTGGGAGAGCACACAGAGAAACTGTTAAGACAGAAGCAAGGCAGAGATGCACACCTGGAGAGGAAGGGTGTGGGCATCCTTCCTAATGAGGACGCTCAGTGAAGAGGTGGTTAAATCATTCATATAGGGCAATTCTTCCGGGTCTTTGTTTACCTTTGGCCACTTATCTGGTTTCTTTTTCTGCACCTGCCCTGCCCTAAGACCCTCCCCAACCTGTGTGCACAACTTTTTTCCAAGATGGATTTCAGCCTATGGGATGGCCTTAGCATCACATATTATGGGGTGGCGCCCCCTCCTTTTGACCCCCAAGGAGCCTTTCTGCACATGAGCAATGTTTCCCTTGCCCCAAGGATGGGAAATGTATGACCTCTTGATAAACCCTTTTAACAGGGTTTAGCCCCTCTCTGTCCCTGCCATAAAAGTGTCCAGTGTCCGATTATCTACCCTATTCCTGTTGCTGTTTCTTATACCGAAGTGCAGATATCGAAATATAGACAGGAGTCCGTTCATAAATATGTAGTCCTGGAGCCCGTTTGTCTCTTGCCTCAGAAAATGTAAAGAGGGGGCTGGTAATGAATGTCCGGCCTGGAGCCCATCTTCTTCTCAGCCCAGGTAGTGTGAACAGGAGGCCAGTTGTAAATGTCTAGCCTGGAGCCCATCTATCTCCTGCCTCAAGGTGGTCTTTAATATGTCCGGTGATGGAATGAGATGTTTCTTGATCTTGAGGGCATACATGTTTATTTAGAGTTTCCTTAGAGTTTCCTTAGAACTGGAAGGACTCTGGGGGGTCACCTGGTCCCACCCCCAATACCTGACTTTACAAATGGGGAATCTGAGTAGCCCATTGTTCTTATTAAGTGGACATGCGACTTAATAGAGCTCAAAGGGCTCACAGTCTGAATCTGATCTGATCTCTTTTTTGCAAGTAATTATGACCCAAGGGAAGACTCAGTAGATATATCTACAATTATACATATGTGCTCCCTTAGAAACAGAAACCAGTTATTTGTATCAGTTTTCTAGAAAATGAACTTGTCCAGTTCTGCAAGTATGGTTTACTTGGCTGGAGAATGCATATGGACACCCATTTACATCTATTAATTTGGCTGAGAGATAAAGCAAGAGTATGGTGTGGGTATTGACCTTCATCTAGCTACATCTCTCCTGAAAGGACACTGCAATGGATTCTGAAGCAAAGTGTTCTTTTGAGAAGAACTGATCAGAACTGAAAGATAATTCAAATCTTAATAGAAAGTTCCTATGCCTTTAAATGGCTAAGGGACCTCTAGTTATAAAGATCAACAGGAAGTCTGTTTCAAGGTCACTTGGACCTTGAAGCAAAATGAAGCACAAGCAATCTCCACATGGCTCTTCCCATGGCCCAAAACTATCGTGAGGTGGCTCAGAAATCACAAAGGACACCCTTTGAGTGAAGACAGAATGGCAAATATCCATTACAGCATTGTTGGGGCATCTCTGACGTCTTCTCACCAGTCCCTGAGATGTCCATAGGACCTCAACAGCCAAGTGTGATGGAAAATTCTGTGGGATTATTTTGCTTCTCCCATGACTGATTTGCTTAGCAAGGCTGAGAAGCTGCCATGATCCCTAGAATTCAATTTGTGATTTCTTTGACTCCATAAACCATCAGTGAATGAATGACTCATTTAAAAACACTTAATGAGACTCTACTAGATGCTTGGGTTGAAGTGACAGAGGCAATTAAATGGTTCCTGCCCTAAAGGAATTCACTGGAGGCAGAGGGTTCCATAAACCATTTCAATATGATATGATGAGAGTAATGTGAATGGAGGAGGGGCACAGATCCAATAGTGGGAGCGTGGGGGAGAGGGTCAGGAAGGGATTCCCAAAGGAAGTGACCTCTGACCTGAGTAAGAAGAGAGTTGCATACTCATTTACCAAGTGAAGTGTCCTCAACCATAAGAGAAAAGCAAAACTCAAGTGCCCTTTGGTTAAGAACACAGCAGGTATGGCTATTTCTTGAGGTACGATGCCCCATTTGATTATCCTAGTTTTGTTTTGATTATCTTGGTAACTGAACCTCTACTATTATGTGAATTTATTTTCAGAAGCAAATGCATACCACCTTCTGAATAGCTTGGCTGTTTTATATCATAATGGACTCCTAGACAGTGCATGCTCCATCACCCACTACTGCACCAGGGTTGACTGACTTGCCAGGAGATGCCCTGAGAGGGTGACAATGGACATTTCCTGTTCAGTCTTTCTCTTCTCAGGCTGCACATCTCTGGGAGAGACTTAGAGTGGCTGCAGCCAGAGTCCCAGCCTGGGGTCACTGTGAAACTAAATGCCCCTTATAACTGCAGTTATTAGAGCAAAGATATGACCATTTGCTTTGGACTCTATGCAAACAATGAATTGAAATGAAGAAGGGTAGCTTTAGGATGGAGGCATGGAAACAGATGGCAAATTCTTAGAGGTTCCAGGGACAAAGCATTCTCCATCTCCATCGATGAATTGATAATTTCCCACAAGAAATTTTCAAAATTCTGCATTTTATCATTGAAAGGAAACAATTTAATTCAACACGAATTCATTGACTGCTAACTTTTGGACAGCTGCTATAGTGAATGCTGGGTTTACAATGATGAAAAAGACTTGTTTCTGCCCCAAGTTACTTACAATGTAGACGGACTCTTAAACAGATAGCCATAATGCAATGATAGAGTAGATTTGGTTAATTTGTAAAAAGATTATATCCCCGTGATCTTATTACCATTGATTCCCTGACCAGGCATGATAAAGTGCAGAGGAGATAGTTAAGCCCTGATTTTCTATCCCAGATATACCCAGAGCTATTTTGCCTTCCATAATTTTGCTTGCAATTCACACCTCCAGATCCCAGTCATAATTAATAATCTATTGATATCAATTTACTGTACGACTTTTGTGGAATTGCCCAGATGCATGCAAACTCGCTTCTCTAACTTATAGAATTAGGCTCTGTCTCCAAGGTTCCTCTGTCCCTGGACCCCCAGCTCTGCTTCATGTTTCTCCCATCCCATCCTGACATTAATCTTGGCCCATATTTATCCACAATCCTTGATCTTGTCCTCTTCCCTCCATTCAAAAATCATTTACTCAAGTTCTGCCATTTATGAACCCCTGTGGATTTCAACAAGTTGTAGCTAAAATAAAAAATGGAAAAAGCACCTATAGGAGTTGCATCCTGGGTGATTTAGCCCCATAGTGGAAATTGCAAATGAGAGCCAGGATCTTTAAAGAACTGAAGGTGGCAGTAGAGGAATAAACATTCTGTCTGGTCCTGGGACTGAAAAAAGCCAAGTAAGGAATTCTAGCTTCACTCCATTTTCTCTCACCCTTGTATTATTTCTCTTCATGTTTCCATTTCCCTTCTTTTTATCCCTAGTTCAGCCATCTATCTCTCCTCTCCAATTCTTTTTCTCCAGGTCTTCCCAGTTGTTTTTGAAGGCTTTGTGCTGGCAAAGATACCCTCCTCTCCCATCAAGAAATATTAAATCTGCCATCCTTTGCCTTTTCATCCCTTTAAGCCTTACTAAATAAATGGACTCTAAGAACATAATCTTTAATATAAAACATACCAAAACAACACTGTGTGGGTAAAATTCTCAAAGATGTGATTTTAGGCAATTACCTGTAGGATTTTCAGCCAGTGGCTAAACTACATCAGTGACATCCCCAGGAGGATCTACATCAGGGATCAGCCAACTATTTCCCAAGGGTCAAATCTGGGCTGCTATTTGTTTTTGTAGATAAAGTTTTATTGGAACATTGCCATGCTCATTTGCTTACCTATAGTCTATGAGCGCTTTGCATGAGAATGGTAGACTTAAGTAGTCTTGACAGACTGGATGGCCTGCAAAGCCTAAAATATTTACTTTCTGGCTCTTTACAGTTTGCCGACCCCTGAGTCTGTATTAATCCAGTGAGGCTAAATCATGCTGCAGTAGCAAATGATTGAAAATCTCAGTGGTTTCTGACAAAGGGGTATTTCTCACTCTTATGATACAATCTTTGAGGGTAAGTTTTTGTGTTTCACTCCAGGAAGCAGGCTGAAGGAGCAGCCCCCATGTGGAATAGTGCTGAGAAAACTTTGATAATAATCCAGGCTACTACAGTGGCTATTTGAGCTTTTGTTAAGGGTTCAACATAGAAATGAAAACGTCTACAAGGTCTTCAGGCAGAAGGTTAATCATTTTTGTCTCTTCCCTTCCCTTGAAGCGTATCAAACAGTATGAGTCCTACAGTGAGTACAGCCTCAGAATGCTGTGCTCTGGGGGTGAGAAGGGGACCTCAGAGCTTGTGGATCCCTGGCAAGACCCCCCACCTGGCCCTAACCCATCCCAGCTCTCACTCACAGTCTCCCCTCACCACTTGCTTTGAGAGTCTCAGGGTTCATCTCACCACATCCTGTGTGTCACAGATGGAGCTCCCTGTGCAGGAGATTTGCACACAGGTGGTTCCCCTGGTGAGTTCTTTCAGCATCACCAGCCGCGGGGGAAGGGGAGGCAGCGGGATGGGGCGGAGGCAGTGCAATTGCAGCAGGAACCTGCACAGATCCTGCAACGCTAGGAGAGCTCTGAAGCTCTCGTGGTCTTTCAGAGTGGCTGTGAGCGAGGTAGGCCAAGGGGACAGATATTCAGACTCTGCACGGACTGGTCACAGTGGGGCAGGGGTGCCAGGAATGGGTGTGATGTTGAGCAAGGGAGCTCTCTTCATCCATGGGCAGCTCCTGCAGGAGGGCTCACCTAAGAGCTGTCAGCACCAACTTCCCAGCGGCTGGGACATGAATACTTCAGTCCTGGAAAGGGGGCTGGGGATCTGAGAAAAGCATCGCAGCCCCGTCTACTCCAAGCATCCCTAGAAGTGCAGGACTCAGGGCTCCCAGCACTTCCCCATCCCTTGGATTCTCATCTCCATGCAGCTCTGAACACGCCCTTTTCTGTCCCCAACACCTACGCCCCACCAAACCCTGACTCTCCTACAGTGTTTTCAAATTCATGGCCTGCCAGCAGCACACTTCTCTATATTTGCAAATTCTTCTTTAATCCTTTCTTCCATCTTCTTGCTCTAAGTGAAGCCTAGCTCTTCCCGGAGGCCATTGCTTTCCCAGTAGACCTTTCAAAGGATGCTGTTTTCTTCCCACAGCTTCTATCCCCTGGGATGCAGAGGTGGCGTAGGCATCCTCCTTTTCCTTCCCCACACTGCCACTTCCAGACCTTGCAGGATGGAATGACTGATTGAATGGAAGCAGTACCCACTCATTTACTTGTTTTAGCATCTATTAAAAAAATGACCATCTTGGAGGTTGTAGCTACTGTGCAGCTCAGGCGTTTGCAGGTGTTTAAAGTACAATTTTGAGCTAGCGTGGGAGAAAACCACAGGCCTAGGGGGTTTGCTAGGACCGTTGGCTCCTGCTGGAGGCCATCCCTTCTTCACTCCAGGATTCAGTTGTACCTTATATGCGTGCGTGGCGACATCTCTCCTTGTACACCTTCAGATTTGAACTTGCATCACACCAGCAAAGTATTTCTAAGTAATCTAGGTCTTTTGGAAACTCTGGGGCCAAGAATCCTCAAAGACCTTCTGAAGAGTTTTGAAGAACTGGGCCCCTTCTTGACTGTCCTTTGCTCAGGACTGTGATTCCCTGCATTGGACTCGGACGGTCAAGGCAAAATGTGAGTGGCGGCAGCCTCACCGCTTCCTTACTTCTAACTGATGGCGAACCTTAAGCCACTTGGCTCAGCCCTGGAAATACTCACTGCAGCTTTGACAGAAACTCTGAGGTGGCGCCTGGTTTTTCAAGAAACCATGTCTTCTTGACAAGCCAGTTCTGTTCTGGATGTCTGGGACGGGTGAAGTGGCCGCCAGCATGAGGAACAGCTGGGAGTCACCTGGTGGATGAAATCATTCATGGTCTCACCTTTGCCTCTGATCTGCTGAGAGCCCATGGGCAAGTTACTTCCTGCCGTGGACCTCTCTTCTCATCTGTAAGATAATGGGACTGGCTCAAGAGCACCTAATGCTCTTCCCCAGCTCCATCACTCCTGGAATGCTGTGGACTTTTTCTTTTTCCAGTACCGGTTGTTCTTGCAGCTCTAAGTGAGTCCTGCACAGCCGCTCCCTTCTCTTGAGATAATATTTTCGTTGCAATCTTCCCCAGTCTCCACCCCAGTCCTGTGGTTTTTCTCTTTCATATCATTGTTTTCTTATTCATATCTAAGCTGGGTTGGTTTACAAACGTTCTGGAAAAAATTGAAATTGACTCGGCATACATTTATTGTATGTAAATCTGAGCCACACACTGGGGACACAGACAGGAAAAGACAGGGCTCTGTCCCCCAGCCCCACAAAGCTGGGTAGAAATGACAGCGAGCTCCTTTCCTGAAGGTTCCATCTTAAACACCCCAGGCACTCATCAACATTCCCTCTCTCTGCCACCCTGAGAATTTTATTTATGCATTTCCAAAAGGATATAAGGAAGTTACCATAGTTATAAATACCAATGGTGGTATTTCATCTGTTTCTTTGATGAAAAGACAGTATGTACCTTCTGTCTGGGATTAATGTGGTTGGGCTACTGCCATTTTGCAGAATTGTTATCTTACTGTGACAATATTTTTAAACAATGGCCAAAACGCTAAGTAAAAAGCAGGATGTTCAAAATTCTGAGGACTCAGAGTTGGAAAGAAGGCATGCCCGGGGACCGGTGGACCAGCAGTGGTCTCTGAGAGGAAGGGAGGGAGAAGTCGACTTCGGTGACTTAAAAGGCACCATAGCTCCCTCTAGGGGTGGTAGTTATTCAATTACTTTGCTGACCTGCACTTCCCCTCCGAGAATAAACTCTATTTAGAACAAAGGAAATCTGTCTATTCCCAACTTTAGGAAAGAACTAGTGGGCTGGGAAATGACAACTTTCTAGGTGTCCACAGTGAGGTTTGTTCTGTGACCTGGGTAATAGGTTCAGAATATCCAATTGTCACATACTTCACTGAAAGCACAAAAATGCTTCCAAGGAAAAACTTTCATTGATTTTTGAATGGTCCTCACCTCTGTTCCTCTCCATTATCTTAAACATTTGACAATTAAGAACATTACACATTTTATAGTTGCAGTTTGGTTGCAGTTACTCTTTTCTCTAGTTTTATTGACTGATTATTAATTATTGTTGATTTTTTTATTAATAAATGACTATCCAGAAAAATCATATCGGCTTCACATAGGATTTGAAAAACACTAGAAAATGTGGTCGCTATTAAAGAATATTTAATTAGGAAAAAAAAGCCATTTTAGGAAACATCTTTTCTATGTAACTTATCCCATCTATTTTTTTTTTGAGTTAAGCCAGCATTTTATTTATTTATTTATTTATTTATTCATTCATTCATTCATTCATTCATTCATTCATTTATGGCTGTGTTGGGTCTTCGTTTCTGTGCGAGGGCTTTCTCCAGTTGCGGCAAGCGGGGCCACTCTTCATCGCGGTGCGCGGGCCTCTCACCGTCGCGGCCTCTCTTGTTGCAGAGCACAGGCTCCAGACGCGCAGGCTCAGTAGTTGTGGCTCACGGGCCCAGTTGCTCCGCGGCATGTGGGATCTTCCCACACCAGGGCTTGAACCCGTGTCCCCTGCATTGGCAGGCAGATTCTCAACCACTGCGCCACCATGGAAGCCCTATCCCATCTATTTTTACCACCAACTCCGAGCTCTCATTTCCTCTCCTGAACTGCTGTCTCTTTGAAAGCAGAACATCATTTTGCTCCCTTTTGTGTTCTTCCCAATTCCACATGCCTCACACAAAGAAGAGTGTAATAAATGCTTGGTTTAGTGCCATGGATTTTAGAAAAGCCCTGTGATATAAGCAATTAAGGAAATCATTGACCTACCTGTCACTCAACAAGAGAGGTCAAGTGACTTGCCCATGGTCATACAGCCAACAAGTGGTAGGGCCTGGATTCAAACTCAGGCAGTTTGGTTTGAGTTCCCCCTATATAGTCAGGTGTATGCATTAGTATATACCCCTCCTTTGCCCCTCCCCATTCCCCGACTTTGTCTCCTTTCCCCTTGATAGCTCTGATGTCTACACTGATACCTAAACGTCCTTCATGTAACCCGTTTGCTGGGGGGGAGCAGATTTCATTGCTGGCTACTGACCTGGGGCATGTAGACTGGGTCGACGCTAATGCTGGGCTCCCATTCACTGGCCAGAGCTATTGCATCAGGGGAGGGCAGTAAACCTGCAGGCCATGCTTGCTGAGGAATTTCTGGGAGAGAAGTGTCCTCTCTTCTGGAAAAACTTTGAGTAACCACCTTCTTTCTCTGTCCTTAGATATGAATGGAAGTATAGCCCAGGCTGTTGTGAACGGACAACCAGGAGAACCAGAAGTGAAGCTGACATTGCCAAGGGCAGACAGCTGCAGAAGTAAACCTGGTCCTGGATGACAAGGAGGAGTAACTCTACCTTTAGGGTTCAGTCATGTAAGCCACTGTATCTCTTTTTGATCGTTTAAGCCACTTTGAATGATTTTATTTGTTTTGTTTTATTTTTTAGTCACTCAGTGGAAACTGTTCATGGCCATAATTTGGGAAGATAAGATTCTGTCTCTTTCTCAAAAGCTAACTGGTTAGAACTTTGACCAACTATAGTTGTTAAACTTGGAGAGAATTAATTAGATCTCAATATTTAAGAGCTATGTGATAACTGGTTCATGTTATATTTACAATTCTATATTCAAATAAAACCTAAATGTCAGGTGCTTGAACACGAGTGTAAAAATACCAGGACCTGCTGTTGCTGTACTGCAGCTGAACCTAAACTATGCCTCCCTTAGGGAGAATCAGTACTTTTCTTTTAAGCCAAACTCAGATTCTTACATGTGCTTCCAAAAGACGAATAATAAATAGCCAAGGAAAATATTTTACAATTAGGGGAAAAAAATGCTACTTGTCTGTTATTAGAGTTGGAAAAATCATCCCTTAAGCTCCTCCTATAGAGGATCTTGTTTCTTCCCTAAAGTAAAGCCAATTAAATAACTTTTAGAGTGGAAGATTCGGATAGTTGGTGATTACAAAGACAAATAATTCAAGGATAAAGACAAATAATCCAAAGATAAAACGAACATCTTGAAGAAGAGTTTCTTTAAGATTTCAATGGTCCCAAACTTTAAACTTAGGGCAGAGCTTCTGTTAGTACTAAGAAAGCCTAGAGAACCAGGTATCTCCAGAATAATGGGAGGGCATGTTGATTCTTCTTGGTTAGGAAACACGTAAGTCCCCCTTATTCCAAAGTCCCTGTTGTGCTTTCTTTTCTCTGACAGAATCAAAAGGCTTAATTCTTTCCTTTACAGCTTGGAGAGAAGCCATTTTTCCTTTACCTCCTGGTACTCTATCCTGAGCAGTTCAATAGAATTATAAGATGCTCATTAAAGTTGGGAAGAAATAATCATTTCCTGCATCTGTTTTCTTTGTATCAGAAAGAGTAGAGGGTCCCAAGCTATCTAATGTAATGGACGCAGTATCCTGAGCATCCTGCATTTCAATAACTTACTATAAGGAAGAATGGCTTGATTTTCAAGGTCCCTGGACTACATTGAGCTTGAGCTCTGGCTGTGAGCCACTTGCTTCTAAGAGACATAAATAACCACAATTGCCAGGAAGTATAGCAGGTAATGTCTACAATTGCCTGAATAAATTTAAATGAAATACAACTCGAGACTCCGACGATTTAGACTCCACTGAATACTGTGTTTGCTGTCAGCTGGCAAGATTTTAATTTATTTTATTATTACATTTTTATGATAAAATGTAACATAACTCATTCATTTTGTCTATTAATCCTCTCTCCTTCATAAAAATGGCATACATGATGATGACCTATATTAATGTAATTGTCTCCCATGTGTAGTATTATAGTGATAATCTATAAGTAGTATATAAGTTTGTAGAAATTAATGTATAAAGCATATAATTACAGAAAAAGATATAAATCTTTCAAGTTTTTTTTTCCTGCTCATATATTGAATTAATATTTCAGCCATTTGAGCGACCTAGTGGTAATATCCATGAAACATGATTTTTTATATTGAAAAACGATGTGAAAGCTTTAACAGTTTTCAACTTACTAGGAATGAACTAAAGTGAATCATAACCATTATATATAACATTCAGATTTTTGAATTAATATTTATTTATTGGGAGAAGATTGAATATTGGAAAATAACTTATAAAAACATAATCTTTGCTTATTTTGTTTCTTCTACTAGAGGCCACATAGCCAAGAAAATGAAAATTATAAGAGATAGTAATTGATGAAGGGGAAGTTTTCAATACGTATAACAAAGAAATGGCTGTCAAACATTTAATGGAGTAAAATGACTAACACATTTTAGAACTGATTGTATTCAAATGTAACCTTAGATAAATGATGTTGGGTGTCCTCACGTTTTCTAAATCTGTCTTCCAGCCAATCATCAGTCTTGTGTTTTCTTATTTTCAAAGAACAGAAGGGTAATCACCAAACTGCTCAGTGACCCATTAGAAATACTCCATACTCAGATTACACCGGGGTTAATTTCAGATTTCTTTTACTGGAACTATAGATCAAACTAAGTTCCGTGTTGACTCTGTTCTGGTGTAGTAACCTCCAGGAGAGCTAAATCACTAAATACCGCTAACTTCACATGTTAGAATCCACATTCATCTTTGCCTTGTTAACTTTTTTTTTTTTTAATTTATTTATTTATCTATTTATGGGTGTGTTGGGTCTTCGTTTCTGTGCGAGGGCTTTCTCGAGTTGTGGCAAGTGGGGGCCACTCTTCATCACGGTGCGCGGGCCTCTCATTATCACCGCCTCTTTTGTTGCGGAGCACAGGCTCCAGACGCGCAGGCTCAGTAATTGTGGCTCACAGGCCTAGTTGCTCCGCGGCATGTGGGATCTTCCCAGACCAGGGTTCGAACCCGTGTTCCCTGCATTGGCAGGCAGACTCCCAACCACTGCGCCACCAGGGAAGCCCCTGCCTTGTTAACTTTTAAGGAGGTTTTCATTTTATTTGTTGATCCAAGAATGTCACATACTTTGGTTTCCTTCTTTCTTAAGTTGCCATATGTCTCTAAAGAGGTTTTTTTTGAAATCAGAATTCGCACAAAGAAATGATAGATTTCTCCTCTTTGAATTCACCAAGCTTCCTACTTGGTAGGATTGCAAAACTGTCATATGAAACCAGCAGTGAAAATATTCTCTCTTTTTGGCAATCCTGCTTGTCTGAACTCTGACCTCCTCCCATCTCATCTGTGCTTTCATTAGGTGAGCAGAAGACAGGTAGTTTCACAAGTGATTCCCGGAAGGAAAGGTATCTAGGCAAGTTTAGAGGAGTGAAGAGTGTCAGCCTGGGAGTAGATGAGACCTTAACAAGTGATTGAGCAGAATAAAAATGAAATAGGCTTTAAAAGAGGAAACGCTTCCCTGATCTGTAAGGCACACAGACAGGTGTGCAGGGGAGCGAGGTAACTGAGGGAGGATTCTACAATGAGCATATGGTGGATGTCTTATTATTTTGCCTTTTTTTTTTTCTGGGAATACCATCTTTCTGGACAAATGTGTGGTCATGAGGTTGATGTGTTTCCTAGGCTGGCCAATCAGAGAAATTTCTTAGGCATTTTGAACTGAGGACCAGTGAGAATGCGTCTGAGAGCTCCTCTGGAGTGAATCGTAGGAGATGAGAAGTGTGGTGCTGCCTCCTGCTCTGTGGAGAAGGTCAGTCCAGGAGGGGAGAGGTGGGCGCCAAGACGCAGAAAGGGGCAGAGACACCAGACAGAGAGCATGTCTGAGCCAAGCTTCTTGGAGCCAGTACACTTCTCCTTTTGCCTCAACTAGTTTGACTTGGGTTTCTGTCACTTGCAACCCAGATAATCCTGATTAATACAGAGCAGAAGCCACCTGCACACAGCCAAGTGGCTTGTTCAAGTGTCTTGGTGAATGGAACATGCTGAAAAGTGAGGGAAAAGAGTAGGATCAAGTAGGTAATGATCAGGAGAACCCGCCAAGACCCGGTGTTGACCAAGGCAGGATACGAGACCTCATGTAATAGCCATAGGCACTGAGGGAAGGTGTACCCATGTGGG
Source organism: Balaenoptera acutorostrata (assembly GCF_949987535.1). NCBI lineage: Eukaryota > Metazoa > Chordata > Mammalia > Artiodactyla > Balaenopteridae > Balaenoptera > Balaenoptera acutorostrata. The sequence goes on along the minus strand of NC_080066.1, from coordinate 12,488,359 downwards.
TGTTTGAAGAAGTGCGGAAGGGTATGGACTTTTTATAGACCGCATGTTTCCTCAATATTCTTTTTCATCATTAAAATGTGTAGCAATACTTTGTGATGACTAACTTTTACCACTGGGAAGTACCAAGATACCTAATAAGACTTTCTAGGGTGGATCTGACACTGGCTGTATCAATATTGATACCCTATTTGAGTGAAACTATCAAATGTCCCCACCTCAGTCCCATCAGGTGACTCACCAATGCTCATCCTCATTCCCACTCTCACTCTTAGTTCATTAGATAAATTCAAATTTGAAAAATGTAATCTTCAGGAAATTACACAAATTCCAAAATGACCTTCAAAAACCCACGAAAGACTATAGAACAGTAGGTAAACCCATCCAGAGAATATGGGGGAGTAGGACTTTCCTTTGTTCTGGGTGCAATTTTTTTTTTTTTTTTTGACCGTGCCATGCAACTTGTGGGATTTTAGTTCCCCAACCAGGGATCAAGCCCGTGCCCCTTACAGTGGAATCATGGAGTTCTAACCCCTGGACTGCCAGGAAACTCCCTCTGGGTGCAGTTTCATTCTTTTTTTTATTAAAAAAGATTCTTTTTTAATTGAAGTAGAGTTGATTTACAATGTTGTGTTAATTACTGCTGTACAGCAAAGTAATTCAGTTATACACACATATATATATTCTTTTTTTAAAATATTCTTTTCCATTATGGTTTATCATAGGACACTGAATATAGTTCTCTGTGCTATACAGTAGGACCTTGTTGCTTATCCATTCTATGTGTAAGAGCTCACATCTGTGAACCCCACCCTCCTACTCCATCCCTCCCCCACCCCTCCCCCCACCCCTTGGCAACCACCAGTCTGTTCTCTATGTTCGTGATTCTGTGTCTGCTTCACAGATAGGTTCATCTGTGTCACATTTTAGATGCCACATGTAAGTGATATCATATGGTATGTGTCTTTGGGTGCAGTTTCAGTGTGGAGTGGTAGACATCTGTAAAAGCTAGGGTCTGCTTGTGGTCAATTTGGTCTTGATTCTCATTCTCCACAAGCTCTTTGAATGAACTTATCTACTCTCACAATTTTAGCTCCCACCATTGTGCTAAGGGCTCCCAAATTTATGTCTCTAGTATTGAATTTTTTCTTGAATTCAGTATCTAATTGTATATTGAACATTTCTTCTTAAAAGTCCTGTGGAAACCTCAACGTCAGTGCATCTAACAATTAAACTCTTCCTGAATTCTTCGTATTCCCTGGGTCAGAGAGTGGTCTCACAATCTACCTGGTTGCTCAGCCAGAAACCTATGAACCATCAGTGACTCCTTCATTTTCTGACCTCCCCACATCTTATCAGTCTCCATGATTGTTCCATGCTATCTATTTATTATTTCTAGTGGGGCTTATTTTAACAGCCTCTTAACTTTTCTCCCAGCCTTGAGTTATCCAGCACTGAATATCATCCTCCTTTCTGGGGCTAGCTTTCGAAATTGAAGAATCTCAGAATGTTTAAAAAAACCTCTCATTACTTCCCTTGCCAAGAACTGTAAGTTCTTCTGTATGGCTTTCTTTCCCTCCAACATGACCTTTAGCTGGTCCCTTCCTCCCTCTCTGCTTTCCAGCCACGTGAATTGCTCCCTGAATGAGCTGTGCTCCTTTTTGCCTCGGTGCACACACAGCTCCTTCTGTGAATACCGTCCCCATCGTTCCCGCCTGCACAGTTTCACATTTAAGCTTTTTTTTTTTTTTTTTTTACAATGACAGTGACAACAATGCTAATTCTTTTTTTTAAAGTCTTTTTTTTTTATTTATTTATTTATTTATTTTTATGGCTGTGTTGGGTCTTCGTTACTGTGCGAGGGCTTTCTCGAGTTGTGGCAAGTGGGGGCCACTCTTCATCGCGGTGCGCCTCTCACTATCGCGGCCTCTCTTGTTGCGGAGCACAGGCTCCAGACGCGCAGGCTCAGTAATTGTGGCTCACGGGCCCAGTTGCTCCGCGGCATGTGGGATCTTCCCAGACCAGGGCTCGAACCCGTGTCCCCTGCATTGGCAGGCAGACTCCCAACCACCGCGCCACCAGGGAAGCCCCCACATTTAAGCTTTTTTGGCCATGCGGGATCTTAGTTCCCTGATCAGGGATTGAACCTGCACCCCCTACAGTGGAAGCTCGGAGTCTTAACCACTGGACCACCAGGGAAGTCCCAGGTACTCTGTCCTTGAGAAAGCCTTTCCTAACCTTCCTACTCTGTGCTTCTATGTCTTCCCAAATGTGCTGTCAACTCCTTGAAGCTAAAACCAGCACCTGGATACTGAATGAATAAACAAAGAGAGTCTTTTAGTCAACGCATCCGTTCAAAGATGAATAAAACCATGCACCATTTATTCATTACCCCGTGGAGTTTACAGGCTGGGCAGCCTCAATTCTGAAACAATAAGAAAAACGAACGCGGCAGTGCTATATTAGTGTTGATAAAAGACACTGCAGGGGCTTCCCTGGTGGCGCAGTGGTTGAGAATCTGCCTGCTAATGCAGGGGACACGGGTTCGAGCCCTGGTCTGGGAAGATCCCACATGCCACGGAGCAGCTGGGCCCGTGAGCCACAATTGCTGAGCCTGCGCGTCTGGAGCCTGTGCCCCGCAACGGGAGGGGCCGCGATGGAGAAAGGCCCGCGCACCGCGATGAAGAGCGGTCCCCGCACCGCGATGAAGAGTGGCCCCCGCTTGCCGCAACTGGAGAAAGCCCTCACACGAACCGAAGACCCAACACAGCCAAAAATAAAAAAAAAAAAAAAAAAAAAAAAAGACACTGCAAAGTAGGAGCCATTATCTGCCCGCTTGTAGCAGAACAGATTGGTGGGTGAGAGAAATGAAAGATGGTAACAGAAACTGACATAAGCTAGGGTGGGAGCGAGGCAGTCATTTCATTCTGATAGAGTGATTCCTGGGTGGAGACTCTGCTCCATTGTGAACTTTTTTTTTTTTTTTAATTTTATTTATTTATTTATTTATGGCTGTGTTGGGTCTTCGTTTCTGTGCGAGGGCTTTCTCTAGTTGCGGCAAGCGGGGGCCACTCTTCATCGCGGTGCGCGGGCCTCTCACTACCGCGGCCTCTCTTGTTGCGGAGCACAGGCTCCAGACGCGCAGGCTCAGTAGTTGCGGCTCACGGGCCCAGTTGCTCCGCGGCATGTGGGATCCTCCCAGACCAGGGCTCGAACCCGTGTTCCCTGCATTGGCAGGCAGACTCTCAACCACTGCGCCACCAGGGAAGCCCCATTGTGAACTTTTAAGCAGCTGTAACAAACACCGGCAGATGTCTAAATGGGCAACTTTAAAAGCCTTTGATTGTCCAAAAAAGACTGGAAAAGGATTTTCCAGACTCAAGAGGGAAGGGATCTTATGAGGACTCAAATGGAAGAGTGGATACAATTTGGATTTTTATGCACTCAACTCAAAGTAGTTGGCCAGGTGCCTGTTTTCAGTCTGTTTCCTGTTTTTGTCTCTATTTAGGCTGTTTCTCTCTTGATAACAGTTAGCAATTAGCTATCAAAACAGCATTTGCCTTTCTGTGTAGGTCAACTAAATTAATCTCAGGATCTCTGTCTCTTTCCTCTTGGGACCCTGACCCAGCTGAATTAGCTGCTGGAGATACCCTGGTCATTATTCTCCACAAAGGGGAGCTAGAGACACACTCAAGGGACATAAAAAGGGATCCAGCGTACTGGTCAAATCAGAAAATTTCAGCAACATTTATTTAGTACCAACTCAGAAGTTGCTCCAGAATTTCTACGACAAAGGGAATTAGGGGCAGAATTCATTTGAAAACGGGAGTGAGTAGGGGTTGATGGAGATACGGAGATGATGGAGTGGTCGGGTGAGGCTAAATCCTTCCTAAACTCCATGAGCCCCGTTCTTGTGTTGCCACGGTAACTATTTTCTTACTACATTGTGCTGGTCATAGTGGGAGATGGGGGGGAAAAAAACACAACTAGATTAAAATGAACCCTGCCCTCGAGAAAATCAGAGTTTGGCCAGGGCAGATAGAAAAACTAACAGGTTTAAGAGTCTATTAATCAACCTAGAACAATTTTCTGAAGACAGCTGAAGTACAGGAAAACCCTACTGTAACTTGATAAATGAGGGTACCAAAGTTCCGATAGTGTAAATATGGAGTCAACAGGATTGTGAGATAAATCAAGTAACGAGGGGAGCCTCTGCAGCTGGTGGACCAACGCCATGTAAATTCTTCCTGGTCCCACATGCAATTTGGTGCCACTCTGGTTAAATATCAGTGAGGAAGATTCTGGGTCTTGGGTCTGGCTGGACTCTCAGGACAGCAGCAGGGATTCCAGAAATCTCTAGGTCACTTGATGCCCATTTCTTCAGCCCAGTGTGAGGGAGATTGGCCTGACAGATTATCGGGGATGTGGCGATGCTACCTTTGTACCCCTATTTTCTGTGACACAGTTTCTCCGCCCAGTCTTGCCCCTCATCGCATGTGTCTCCCCTCCAGAAGATGAGAACTTTGCCTGCCCTGCCCCACTCCAAAAGCAAGGCTGAACACAGATGAAGACACTTGCCAATGTCCAACTGCATTATATCTGAATTTACATTATCATGGGATTTTTATGTATTGATGTTCTCTTTGAGTTGAAAGAAATCAGAGTACTGCCCTGAGGAGAAAGAAATAAGATATAATTATTGTACAAGGTGGATATGTGTGAATAATAATAACCAAGGATTATTGAATCTTTACTATATCCCAGGCATTGTTCTGAACAATTAATTTGCGTTATCTTATTTATTCCTCAGAGAGGCCCAGTGAAGCCTGTACTATTATTATCTCCATTTTAGAAATTGGAAATTTAGGTATAGAAAGATAAAGTAATTTGCCCCAAAGCACGTAGCTACCAAGTGACAAGTCTGGAGTTATAAACTCAGCCAGTCTTACTCTGGAGACCATTTTTTAACCACAATGTTGTTATTTTGCAATGAAAGAGTATAGGTTGCCATTTTTTGGTTTTGTTTTAAAATTGCTCAGATTCACAGCTGGACCATAATAATTAAAATCTCAGTAGCTAGCTTTGTTATAAGTGAAAAGAATTTCATTAGGGTAAGAAAACCCTGCAAACACTTAGAATTTTGATTTCTCTTTCCAAAGAAATTCTGATTTGATTTTTACTCCTAGCTTTTTTTTTTTTTTTTTTTTGGCCACACCATGCAGCATGTGGGATGGATCTTAGCTCCTTGACCAGGGATCAAACCTGCGCCGCCTGCATTGGGAGCACAAGTCTTAACCACTGGACCACCAGGAAGTCCCTCTATTCCTAGCTTCTTATCTTTTCCCAGAAGCATTTTGCAACCTTACTTGTTTTTTCTTTCCCTGGAGTTTTCACTTTTTCTCTCTCTTAATTTCTTCCTCTTTCCATTTAAATATGCCCATGTCTGTTGCATCCTGGGGAAAAATCCACAGAATAATCTACTGGTGGCTGTACCTATTTTCTCTAGTTTTTTTTTTTAAAGACCTAAGTCTCCCTTCCTTTCCCACTTCTACTCCATTCCCTCAGGTTTATCTCTTGAAGACCCAGGTAATCTCTTTGTGAAGTTAGAAGGCACTTGTCATTTTCATTGCTTCTGGCTCTTTTATCTTCCCTAATACCATGAAATCCAGCTCTTCTGCTTCTTCTTTCCTATTCTTTTTTTCATCTCTCATCATCCTCCTACCTACTTTACATTTCTCCAAAGTTTATTTTTCCGAACTTGGCTGTTCTTTTGATGTGTTCTTCCCTTTGGAAAGGTCATTCATTTTCAAAGTTTATCTGTCTATACCTTAGTAATTTCCTCTTACCCAAATGTGAGTATTTATTTCCAAGTGCTTCCTGTAAATTTCCATTTAAGTATTCTATTGTCACCATTAAGCGCAAAGTGTATAAGGTTTAGTTCATAATCAATATTCCCTATGTGAGTTCTTGTGATAATAATGGAAACTGCTTAAGCAGCATGTACACGAAGCCTGGCACCATGCTAAGCACTTTTATGTATTAACTCATTTAGTCCTTAAAGGAATTATTATCCTATTTTACAGATGAAGGAACTCGGGCCTAGAGAGGCGAAGCCATATGCCCCCGGTTGACATCACACAGCTACAAAGTAGAGGAACCAAGGCTCACCCAGGCAGTGTTGTTCTAAGAGCCTTTACCCCTAACCACTGCTCTATATTTCTATGCTATGTTTTCCAAGTCCCCACGCTCAAAAGTGTATTCAACAGCCTTCTTTTTTCTACCAGCCCAATTCATGACTTCTTTACTTTTCTTTCCAAATGTTTTTGGTGTTTACATCCATTAGGGTCTGCAGAGACACAAATGGCCCATTCAAAAAAAAAAGACACGGAGATAAAATTAAAGAAACCATAAAGGGATGGGAAAGCTCCCAGGTGCTAATACCATTGGGGTGCTCTTATCACCCCTAGTCTTGAAAAGGAGTAAACAATGTTATGGGAGTCCAGAGAGAGCTGTATCTAATGAAGTGGGACCACCCACCAGTTCCTAGAGGAATGCAACCATTGCTAAACTCTCATGAGGAATGGGATGGGGTGGGGTGGTGTGTGGGGAGAATAAATACCCCAACTTTTTTCTCCTTGTGGCTTCCAGTTTCCCACTTCATTACCTCATGCCTGGATCATTATTGCTGTCCCCTGAGTGACCTGTCTTCATTCCTGTCCCCTCTATCCTGCTGTCCTATCAGCAGACCGCTCTCTCTAAGATGCCCCTCCATTTTTCTTCTCATCACCTTCCAAGGCTTGTCATTGCTCTTCAGCCCAGTGTTGACAATCCTCCAAATCCTGAGTCTAATCCCTTTTTCAAATGTTATCTCCTGCAACTCTCCTAGCCCTGGGCTCCACTTGGCCTCCTCATTGCTGTCCTCCTTTCTACAAACATGCCATTCTCATACCTGCATCAAATGCTATAGCTCATATCCCTCCACATGCTGGAAATACCTTTGGTCTTCTATCCAAATGCTGTATGTCTTTCAAGGCCCATCCCTTCTGGAAAAACTTCTCTGACCACTCCTACATACATGGGCCCCTCTGTCTTCCCAAGTTTCTCATGAATTGTGGGTAACACCTTACCAATCAGGTCTTCATTGTTTCTATTGGTTTCATAAACATGTCCCTTGTCTCCCCTAAATGAGGGTGAGGATTCCAAGGGTGTGGTTGATGGTTTGTTGGTGTGATGCTCATTTTCGAAGGTGTAATAGTTTGAAGGGGTACAATTAAAGCAGTGGGGGTCGGGGGAGGACAGTTAACATGCCAGTAAAAAGTGATCTATGGTCTAAGTCCCTGACTGTAAAATCAAGGCAACCCCACCCTTCAATTTCCTCCCTCTCCTGGCCAAGTCCCAGGTGCTCTCCTTTGTTGCCAGAAGCACTTCAGATCAAGCGCCCAAGGTCATCTCCACTGCGCTCCACCTTTGCTACTGTAGGCTGCAGGTTGAGATTGATCGGTGTTTTGTAGGCATCTTTCAACTTTCATTTCTGTGTGGGGATTGTTCATTTCTCTGTGGTTGGTGTTCTTCTCACTGTTTGTCATGTAAGCCATCCTGTTTGCCAAGAGTTGCCTTTTGGAATGAGATTATTTGGTTCACATCTCTGGAGAATTCTAGTCTACTGACCCCTAGCTAGTGTTTCTGGCTGAAGTTGATCCATGGCAACTCTTCCCTCGTGTAGGGCAGTGCCTGGGAGATGACCTTCTTTTCTCTTCTTTGCTCAAGAATCGCGGTGCTGAAGGTTCTGTGAGCTCTGCCCAGCTGAGAACCCTTTATGGAACCCTCTGTAACATGCTTGCACAGACCTGAGCTCCCCTGGCCAGCACGACAACTTGTTCTCACAGGACGCTTCCCATCTGTCATTTACTCTGAGGTCTACAAGTTGATTTTTTTCTCCTTCCTTTTCCCAATCTCATACTTTAAGACTCTAGAGTCTCCTTTACTGATACTAAGAAGGCTTGAAACTTGACTTTTTGACAGTTAAGTAGAGGCAGGATGAGCTACTGAACATAAATGGACTTATTCCATTGATAATTTGGATGGTTTCTCTGGCCTTATGTCTCGAAGCCTTTTTCATCTTTTTGTATTTTTCTACCCTGTCTTTTTCAATGAGTGTTTCTTTATTTTTTTTTGAATTTTTGAATTTTATTTTATTTTTTATACAGCAGGTTCTTATTAGTTATCTATTTTATACATATTAGTGTATATACGTCAATCCTAATCTCCCAATTCATCCCACCACCACTACCACCCCCCCACCACTTTCCCCCCTTGGTGTCCATACGTTTGTTCTCTACATCAATGAGTGTTTCTTAAGATGACAGATTCGCCAAGAGCTTAATCTGAACTGGAGGAATTTACAAAACCAATCCTTAGAAAGGCCAAAGGATTTCAGAGGGAGGGAGAATTTGCATAGTGAAATCTATTATAATGGCTATCTTGGGGTCTCCTGAATTAAGTATGCACAATTTAAAAAAATAATAATTCTCTGTGCCCATTAATTGTGAAGCAAAGAAATGTAACACTCATCCTTTTCTAGGCTACTGTAGTTTGTAATTGATGAAGTGTACTCTTCTCCAAATCAGCAGCAGTTAGTTATCTAGATGTTTCCCTCTATCAAGTAAAAGCTATGTGGCTTTTTTAGAGATGACTGCAGAAATGAAAAACATCACCAGACTAGGTAAATCAAGACAGGGAAAGGAGGGAAAAAAGAACCATTTAAAAAAGCAATTGAGGGACTTCCCTGGCAGTCCAGTGGTTAAGACTTCGCCTTCCAGTGCAGGGGGTGCGGGTTTGATCCCTGGTCGGGGAGCTAAGATCCCACATGCCTCGCAGCCAAAAAACCAAAACATAAAACAGAACAAATTCAATAAAGACTTTAAAAATGGTCCACATCAAAAAAAGATTTTAAAAAAAGAAAGCAATTGAGTTCATACAAGAACGTTCCTACTAAAGATTTTGACATCATGAAGGAACGTATTTATCTGTCTATCTCAACTGTTGTAAAATTGTATGATGTGAAAGAGGAAGGCAGAGCTAGATGAGAACAGAGAAGGGGGCTGGGGAAATTTCCTTTGACAGACCCAAAGACCTTCTTTTGTTGAAATGGAAAAGAAAAAAACCCAGAAGTTGAACTTGGTGGGTTTGAGGGCTTGCAAATGCAACCAGCTGAAACTTTGTAAACATTTGGCATAAAACTCATTTTTAATCTCATAAACTTAATTTTTTCCCCTAGCATATGTGATGCATAAAAAGGAAATAAAACTTTAGTAAATTGAGCCTTACTTGTGCTTTATAAAAAAGAAATTGAATTGCTCTAATGGCAGCTGCAGCTGGCTTTCAGCTTCGAACAACCAGTGTAAATCTAGTTTTTAGTGCTTGATTTAGTAAACACTCAGCTGCAAACAGGCTTCGAAAACAACTCTGAATGCAGGGTTTTCCGTAAAGGCAGTTATGTAACCTCTATGTGTTATGCCTTTAAAATATGTGAAGAATAGCAGAATCCCTGATTGAGATATCTTACAATTATCCTTTACTCTATATTTATTATTATTTTTTAAAAAATTAATTGATTGATTGATTGATTTTTGGCTGCGTCGGGTCTTTGTCGCTGCACGTGGGCTTTCTCTAGTCGTGGCGAGCAGGGGCTACTCTTCCTTGCGGTGCGCAGGCTTCTCTTGTTGCAGAGTACGGGCTCTAGGCGTGTGGGCTTCAGTAGTTGCAGCATGCAGGCTCAGTAGTTGTGGCTTGCGGGCTCTAGAGCGCAGACTCAGCAGTTGTGGCTCACGGGCTTAGTTGCTCCACGGCATGTGGGATCTTCCCGGACCAGGGCTGGAACCCGTGTCCCTTGCATTGGCAGGCGGATTCTTTACCACTGCGCCACCAGGGAAACCCTACTCTATATTTAAATTTGCATGGACTTTGCTACTCACTATACATAGACTGGCACAAATGTATTCTCATAAGCCATAAATTTAAATGTATGTGTAATACTCATTAAAATTTTTAAAAGGTAGAGTACTAATATCCGGCTCAGAAGCCAGAGTTGAGTTTGACTTGTATCTCCAAGTGGTCGTCACAGCTTGTTTTTGGTTCTGTCCTTCTCTGAGCTTCATCATGCTCCCCATACATTGAGGAGCTACAAGAAATCCTTGTTCATATTCTGTTTAGCAGAGACTGCACGTGCTCAGCTTGCAATTTTTGCTAAAAATAGGGAGAAAAATCTTGTTCCTGATGAACAAGATGAAACATCCAACTGATTTTAAATTGACACACAAATAACTTATGATTTGAATGCCAGTTTATCCTAAATGCTTCTCAGTGACCTGAACGGCACAGGGAAATTTTGGGTTTTGATTGTTGTCGTTTTTTTTCAATCACTCTATATAGTCACAAAATGAGAGTTGGCCCCTTATGATGTTCCTGCTAAAGGAATCTTTTAAAATAATTCTGGCTAGGATGGCTAAGGTTAACCCCGGGAACAATATGGAATTAGGATAAATCCGTGCCTCTTTCTTCCTCTCTTAACCATCTTCCAGTAGCTCAGGCTTATTTTCAGCTGACTGCCAACCAGTCCTGCCGAAGGATAAGTAGTAAGGTACTTACTCTCCTTTTCAGGGACATTTCCAATTTTAGAAGAGAAACTTGAATGTGGAAAAGTCCTAAGACCCCAAATTTGTGCTGTTTGCAGGGCAAGTTCTGGGGTTGATCTCCTGAGCAGAGGGCAATTTTTTCTTAGGCCAGGTCTGGACGCAGTGGCTCTACTTTGGAGAAGTAAATTCACACACACCCTCTATCTTTTCTCCCCACCATCTGGTCATCCGGCTGCCAGCAATTGGAGCTTATTAAACTCCATGAAATGTGAAAACAAGGCTGCTGTACAGCGTGGTAGGTGAAGAGATTCACAAGCAGATGAATCTACTTGTGGCCCTGCTTTGACCAGCTGAGTGACCTTAGGGAAGTCACTTAACCTCTCTGAGCTTCTGTCTGGCCTACCTTTCAGAGCTGTTGCAGGATCAAATAAAAACATGAGAAAGCACTTTGAAAAATGTGAAGTACTTACAATTCCGAGGGGCTTTGAATATTCAAGGCAGTGCAGGTTACATATATAGTGGAGAGTATCTTCTTTCCTAGGAGAGGATAATCATTCCCTGTACCACTGAGTTTCAGAGAAATAATATGAGCAAGTAACAGATCCTGTTCTGCCTGTGGATGAAATTCTGGATCCTGGAGAAGATTAGATCACTGACTATGCAAACAATTAAAAAGGGTGAAAGCACCACAGAAATACAAATGAAAATATTTAAGGTGAAAAGAGCTGGGTTATTCCAGGTGTAATCTGTATTATACCCCTACTCAGGCAGGGGTTCAAATAATATCATGTCTCTTTCTAATATTCAAATTAATCACTTGAGAGCCTACCTGTTTATACTGGAAGTTCAACATTTTTCTTTTCTTTATTTTCATTTTTAAATTAAATTTTAAATCAAAGCTTTGCAGGCATGTAGTTTAAAATGGCAAATAGTAGTAAAAGATCTATTACAAAATTTGTTTCCTGACTCACCCCATCTCACTTCTCCTGGTCCCAGTCCCCAAAGGCAATGACTTTCAACTCTTTTTTTTTCTTTTTTAAAATTTTTTGGCCGAGCTGCAAGGCTTGCGGGATCTTCTTTCCCGGATCAGGGATGGAGTCTGCGCCCTCAGCAGTGAAACCGCAGAGTTCTAACCACTGGACTACCAGGGAATTCCCATGGGAGGAAAATTCAACTCTTTTAAAGCCCCTCTGGGGGCTTCCCTGGTGGTGCAGTGGTTAAGAATCCGCCTGCCAATGCAGGGGACATGGGTTCAAGCCCTGGTCCGGGAAGATCCCACATGCCGCAGAGCAACAAAGCTTGTGCTCCACAACTACTGAGCCTGAGCTCTAGAGCCTGTGACCCACAACTACTGAGCCTGCATGCTGCAACTACTGAAACCCGTGCACCTAGAGCCCATGGTCCACAACAGGAGAAGCCAGCGCAGTGAGAAACCCACACACCGCAACGAAGGATAACCCCCACTCGCTGCAACTAGAGAAAGCGCACGTGCAGCAACGAAGACCCAATGCGGCCAAAAAATAAATAAATAAATAAATAAAGCTCCTCTGGCCTTTACACATCTCCAAAGCTCTAAAAACTATGTATATATTGCTATCTCTTTATTTGTCCATTTTAGATGTTATCTATTAAATTATCATGAAAGATATAGCTACCTCTTTATTCTGTCATCATTTTGTTCCTCCTTTCTTATCTTCCCAATATAGTTCTACTACTAATTTTGGTTAAATTAGTATGATGATTGTTCTAATATTCTTTATAACTGAGCATCTCTGTGTATATGGTTATTTTTCCTTCCTTTATATTTTTTATAAAGTTAAGAATCCCTTTTTTTCATTTGCTGAGTTTTCTTTGTATTTATTTTTAATTATTTCCATTTCTTCTAATGACCTTTTAGTAAAACTTTCCACAAAGTTTATCACAACAGCTAATCTATCAGTTCTTATATATACATTTTTGAGACACTGTCCCTAGAGATCTTCCTAGGCTGGCTGGGCAGTGATCATCTTTGATTACTTTTGGGCCCATTCCAGGACTAAGTGGGCTTTCTGAACTCATCTTGTTTTTTGTTTCTCTTAGTGGATATTATAGCAGAGGAAATCAGGATGGCAGCCATTGCCATGCCATTCTCTTGAATCACATTATTTCATTCATCTGTATACTTGGTGCCCAGTTATTATTAGGACTTTTTCTTCACTATCATCTTGAAAATTCCCCTTTTTCTCTCTCCTGTTTTGAATCACCTCTTCCCTGAATCCTACATATTCCTTCTCCTTTTACTCTCTCACCTGGTGAAGGCATCTTCAATAGCTTCCTGAGAAAGTGTACAGAAAAGCAAGATTTTTGAGACCTTACATTTCTAAAAGTGTTTTAATTTTACCTTATCTATAATTTATGGCTGAGTATTGAATTCTAAGTTAGAATTAATTTTCCTTAAGAATTTTGAAGGCATTATTTTATCAGCTTCTGGATTCCAGTGTTGGTCTTGGAAAGTACAAAGCCATTCTGAATCCTGACACTTTGAATATGGCCATTTTTTCCTCTCTCTCTAACTTGCAGGAGATTTTCTTGGTCCACACTACAGGCAGACCTCGTTTTATTGTGCTTCACTTTATTGTGGTTTGCAGATACAAATTGAAGGTTTCTGGCAACCCTGCATAGAGCAAGTCTCTTGGAGCCATTTTTCCAGTGAAAAGTGAGCAGCATTTGCTCACTTCACGTCTCCTGTCACATTTTGATAATTCTCGTGATATTTCAATTCTTTTCATTATTGTATTTCTTATGGTGAGTTGGGATCAGTGGTCTGTAATGTTACTATGGCAAAAAGATTACAACTCACTGAAGGCTCAGATAATGGTTGGTATTTTTTAGCAACTAAGTATTTTAAAATTAAGGTATGTACATGGTTTTTTAGACATAATGCTATTGCACATTTAACAGACTATAATATAGTGTAAACATAACTTTCCCAGTACATGTGTACTGGGAAACCAAAAATTTCGAGTGACTTGCTTTATTACGATATTCACTTTGTTGTGGTGGTCTGGAACCAAACCCACAGTATCTCTGAGGTATGCCTGTATTCTGAACTGATGTGCTTTATGGTGGGTCAGTTTCTTCCACCGTCTTGGCTACTTAGTCAGCCTTTCAATCTGGAAACTGATGTCTTTTAGTTCTAAAAAATTTTGCTTATGATTTCCTCTCCTTTGTTGTCTCTGTTTTTTCTGGTAATTTGATAATTCTGATGCCAGACTTCCTGGAATTGTTTTTTAATTTTCTTATTTCTTTAGTTGTCCTTCTATTTATCTTTTCCCCCAGTTTTCTGGGTCTTGTAATTCTTATATTAAAACTTTTATTTATGTTATCATTTTTTAAAATTTCAAGACCACTTTTTGTTTTCTGAGTGCTCCTTTTTGGAGGATTCTGTTCTTGCTTCTGGAATGCAATATTTTCCTTGTGCCTCTGAGGATACTAATTACAGTTGTTTTAAAAGCATGCTGCTCCTTGCATTGTTTGTTTCCTCCAAGTTGGTTTATTGTTTTGTTTTGTTTTCTGTTTGCTCTGATCTTTATCTTCCACATTAGAGAGTTTTCTCATATGTCTGGCAGCCCTTGTTTGTCTTCTCATGATCAGGATTAGAGAAGTAAAACTCTGATTAGAATCTCTGCAAATGCGGCTTGTTCATTTTGATCTTCACTGTGGGGTCGTCTGCACTTGGGTCATTTGGAGGGAGGCTCTCCATGTTAATATTTTGAAACATTTCTCTTTTTCTCTGTTACTGTTTTGCTAGTCTTAACAATTTTTGCTAAAATATCAGGATCAACATAGTAGCATGCACTACACTATCTTATAATGCTGCGACTTTGAATAACTTTTGTTGTTAAATAAGACATTTGTGAATCTTGTTTCTTTTGTCTTTTACTGACCTTGTCAGCTACTTAACTATAAAATGCAGCTTATTACATAGTGCATTTTGGTATTATTCTTTCTGAAAAAGAGATTTTTCCATTGCAAATAAGAAAAACAATGTCTTTAAAAAAAAAGACATATTTCCCAGTCTCCTTACGTCGACACACATGATTTTCATCAGCTGCTCTTCTCTTCTTGGCAGCAACCATTTGGAAAATGACAGACTCACACCATCATCATCCATTCTCCCCACCATCTGCCTTCTCTCCAAGCCAATAGACAGTATACCTCTTCCTGCAAGGCACAGCCAATCAGTGCTTATCCTCCAACTGTCAGACCCTCCTAGTGGTACATCCATCAGCAGCACAAGAGTTGCAGATGTCATAGGATGGAACCAAGCTGAGATAGATGCCTTGTCTCCCTAGCTGTGAAGGAAGAGGATTTGTGATATTAAGCCTTGGGCTGTCCTGCCTCCCTGAGCCTCCCTTTCCTCATCTTTAAGATGGGGATAATATCGCTAATTTGCAGGGTGGTCAAGAGCGTTAAAACACATTATTAGGCTGAAGGCTGCTCAGAACTGCTTTAGAGCAATTTTAGCATCTGGGCCTTTTAAAGGAGATTTTGGAGGGCCCTGAAGCATGCTTACTCTGCAAAAGGATGCAGGTGCTGCCCACTGCCCTAAGATGTGGATTCTAAGACATATATTGTTTCAATAATTACTCACTTCCAGGTATTTCTTTATGAGGTTATTTTTGTTACTCATAAGAATTTCATTGCAGAAAAGAAAGCCAGGTAATGAGAAATAATTGCCTAATTCCTAGTGGTGTTGTAAGGAACAAATAGGACCAAACTGCCATGTTCATTCTCTTCCCTCTTTTCAGCCAAGAATTGTGTCTGATGGACCCCAGTGAGTGGTTTTTAGCAGTTCATACTACGAGTAGACTGATATACATTAAGTATGTCTATTTGGTGGGAAATTCAGGCCCCCATCTGGGGAAGTGATGCCATAGCATGAAAAGACCATGAATTCTAGAGCCAGTTTGGCCTGGGTTGGAGTTCTATTTCTGTCCCTGCCTTTTTGACTTGTGTGAGTCACTTATCTGGACTACAGTTTCCTTGTCTGTAAGATGGGGTTGATGATACTTTGCAGTGTTGATATGAAATTGTCATCATACAGTATCTGGTACATAGTTGGTGCTTAACAAATATTAGTTCCCTTTTTTCTTCATTCTGTTATAAAATAGTTTTTTGTTTTATTGTATTTATTTTACAACATATTATATATATTTAAATGTGTATATTTATTATAATATCAAATAAGTGTTGTCATTAATTTCTATATTTCCTTGTGGACTTTTGACACATTGGCCTGAGTTAATCTTTCAAGCAGGGTACAAATTACAGGCATCCATGGGGTTATTACCACTGTTACTCAAAACGGTTGCCCACTGACCATGAGGTGAGCACTGCATGGGGACAGATAGCCTTGGGCTCTCTTTCCTCGTCTGCCACTGCCATTTCTCAGTGACCCCAAAGTCATCACTATAACAACAGGACGTCTCTCCTATGAGTGGCCTTTTCCTACCCTGGGATGAGATGAGCACAGAGGAATATGTATCGTATTAGTTACAAATGCATGCATGTTAAATTCTCTTTCCTAAGATAATATTTGTGTACTTAGTGCTTTAGTTGAAATGAACCTAATAGTCCCTCCAACAGCATTCATTTTATTATTCCATCTCTCTATGTATTTGTATTATCTCTGATTCTCTCTCCATACTTTTGTTCCTAACGTCAGATAATTATCTGCATTCTTTTTGGGGGAGGGTGAGGAGAGGATTTCAATCAGCTTTGAACTTGCTAGGAACCATGTATGTAGCATGTCTAATTATTTGAGCTTTTAAATGAGATGTTTTATTAAAATCCAGATATATTGCATCCGTAGGACCCACCCTAGCCACAGGAACTGCAGGTAACTTGCCATGCATTTATCCAACAGTACCAGGGTGGATGGGCAATATATTTATAAGGAATCTGTTAAATCGCAATTTTTTTTTTTGGCTGTGCCGAGCAGCTTGCGGGATCTTAGTTCCCCATCCAGGGATTGAACCTGGGCCCTCAGCAGTCAGATCACGGAGTCCTAACCACTGGGCCACCAGGGAATTTCCCACAATTTGAATTTTTAAGTAGACCCCCAGATATATTATTCTTAATGTCTGCTAAAGACCTCTGCCACAGATTTTTTTTTTTTTTTTAAAGAACAGTTATAGGGTATTTGAGAGAGAGTATCTAGTCCAGCTTTTTCTTAAAGAAGTCATGGATTCTCAAAGGGTAGAAAGAGGGAGGTCACAAAATGCCGTACAAAATGCCACTGTGTGTGTGTGTGTGTGTTGTGTGTCCAGCACCTTATGGGCTGCATTTCCAAGCATAGTGTTAGACTCTCCCCAGGCCTCGCTGGGAACAGGGTCTGCCAGGAGCAAGGGAAGGACAAGTGCCTGAGCCTCAGATCACTTCTTTCTAGTTTTTATGACTATCCCTTGTATACAGTTCTCAGTAACTCCCTACTGTTCGGCAACTGTTAGGCTTAGAAACAACACAGTAACCATTAATTAATAAATTACTTAAATACGTGTAAGAAAATGTGTGGAGTACAGAAGTAGAATAACTAGTGGTTAGAAGCATGGGCTTCAGAGTTAGAAAGACAGATTTCAACCCCATCACTTACCAGCTGGAGGGCCTTGTATAAATTTTTTATCTTCAATTTCAAACCTAAAAAAATGGAGATAATAATATTTCTCAATTTATAGTATAATGAAGATCAAATGAAATAATGAGTATATGTTACTTAACATAGTCTCAATACATATTAAGTTTTAAACAAAAAGTTAGATAAATGATTTTTATAATTTTAATTTACCATATCAATATTTCATTAAAGATCCCTCGAGATACTTCTCTATGTATGTGAATTCACAAGGCTATGGAAACCATTTTTTATGTAAATGGGATCAAACTATATATTCTATTCTATTGTCTGATATATTCACTTAAGTATACGTTGTAAGACATTTTCCAAGTCAAAAAAAATCTACAACATCTTTTCAAATGGCTATAGTGAATTTTATTTGATGTGCCCATCATAATTTATATAGCCATCCCCTGATGTGTGAACCTTTAATTTGTGTCCATTTTTTTAACTAAAAAATTCTGGAATGGATATCCTTATGCGTACTTTTGGGGGAGGGTGCACATGTGCATTTTTCTCCTCAAGGTAAATTTCAAGAAGTGGGATCACAGTATCCTTAAACACTCTTATTTTAACTACATTAGTCCATTTTAAAATCTCTGCTGGAGACCAATGCAAAGTCTGGTTTTGATATTTTTCTCAAAATGTTCCTCACTAATATATCACACCTTATTGTTTCCACTAATTTTTAATTAGATAAGTTATACATAATTTTGTGTAAAAAATCTACACAGATATAGGAAGATATCAACATCAATCTCCTCAAAAACAACCAACCAACCAACCACTGGTATTAGTTTCTCTATTAGTAAATGTAAATCTATCCCATCCTTTGAAGCTACTTATATAGGCATATCATGATTTAACCACGTTCAAAAATATGGGCATTTAAAATGTTTCCAAATTTTCACTTTTGCAAGTGATACTCCAGATAAAATCCTTATCCATGCTTGTTATCTACATGTAGGAATATGTCTTCAGAACAGATAGCTAGAGTGGAATTGCTGGACCAAATGGTATGCACAAATAAAGCTTTAATAAATTGCCACACAATTACCCTCCAACAACTCTGACAAATTTCTACCCCTACAACAATATATGAAAATACTCATTTTTCCACACCCTTGCCAATAAGATAGTATCAGTTTAAAATCATTTTTGCCAAATTGATGGATCAACAAATGCTGATTTTTAAAAAACTTTTATAGGAGTATAATTGATTTACAACGTTGTGTTAGTTTCAGGTGTACAGCAAAGTGAATCAGTTATGCATATACATATATCCACTCTTCTTTAGATTCTTTTCCCATATAGGCCATTACAGAGTATTGAGAAGAGTTCCCTGTGCTGTACAGTAGGTCCTTATTAGTTATCTATTTTATATATAGTAGTGTGTATATGTCAATCCCAATCTCCCAATTTATCCCTCCCCCCCTTTCCTCCCTGGTGACCCTATGTTTGTTTTCTACATCTGTGACTCTATTTCTGTTTTGTAAATAAGTCCATTTGTACCATTTTTTTAGATTCCACATATGTTATATCGCATGCTATTTGTCTTTCTCTGTCTGACTTACTTCACTCAGTATAACAATCTCTAGGTCCATCCATGTTGCTGCAAATGGCATTATTTTGTTCTTTTTAATTGTTGAGTAATATTCCATTGTATATATGTACCACATCTTCTTTATCCATTCCTCTGTTGATGGACATTTAGGTTGCTTCCAGGTCCTGGCTTTTGTAAATAGTGCTGCAGTGAACATTGGGGTACATGTATCTTTTCAAATTATGTTTTTTTCTGGATATATGACCAGGAGGGGGATTGCTGGATCATATGGTAGCTCTATTTTTAGTTTTTTAAGAAACCTCCATACTGTTCTCCATAGTGGCTGTACCAATTTATATTCCCACCAACAGTGTAGGAGGGTTCCCTTTTCTCCACACCCTCTCCAGCATTAATTGTTTATAGATTTTTTGATGATGGCCATTCTGACCGGTGTGAGGTGATAGCTCATTGTCATTTTGATTTGCATTTCTCTAATAATTAGTGATGTTGAGCATCTTTTCATGTGCTTTTTGGTCATCTGTATGTCTTCTTTGGAGAAATGTCTATATAGGTCTTCTGCCCATTTTTTGATTGGGTTGTTTGTTTTTTTGATATTGAGTTGCATGAGCTGTTTATTTTGGAGATTAATCCCATGTTGGTCGCTTGTTTTGCAAATATTTTCTCCCATTCTGAGAGTTGTCTTTTTGTCTTGTTTATGGTTTCCTTTGCTGTGCAAAAAAATGCTGATTTAAATAATATTTTACATTAATAATGAGATTGAATGATTTTCAAATTTTAATGTCTCATTTATAACTATTATTAATTTCTGTTTGGTTGTCTTTTCCTTATAGGTGTGATTGTATGTGTGTGAAGGTGAGTGTGCTCATATATCAATTCTTTGTCTCTTATACACGTTGCAAATATTTTTTTCTAGTTATTATTTGATTTTTAACTTTGTTAATAAGGTCTTTTCTTACATGGTTTTATGTCATACAGTTTATTTAAAAATTTGTGTGTGTGTGTGTGTGTGTATGTGAATGAACTTTCTGGTACAAGGTAATAAACACATTCTCCTATATTTTCCTTGGATTTTTTAGCTTTACGTATTATTAATAGCTTTATTGAGATATATATCACGTATCATACCATTCTCTTATTTAAAGCAGTTCTTAGTTCTCCTATTCAATAGTTCTTATTATATTTACAGAATTGTGCAACCTTCACCACAATCAATTTTAGAACATTTTCGTCTGCCCCCTGAAAAACCCCATACCCATTTGTAGTAACTTTCGATTTCCCCTCAACATGCCCCTACCTCCCCACCGTAGGTGATCAGTTTTTGTTTCTATAGTTTTGCCTTTTCTGGATGTATATAAATGGGGTCATATTATATGTGGTTTTTTGTGACTGGCTTCTTTCACTTAACATAATATTTTTAAGTTTCATCCATGTTATAGCTTTATGTATTTATAATTAGATCTTTAACCTATCTGGAATTTATTGACTTGTATAATAAATTGGGTTAATAATATAAATATATATATATATAATATATAATACAGATTGTTGATCTTTTTAGAAAGCTTAGCCAGTTGTATCAGTACTATTTTTTTTTAACATCTTTATTGGATTATAATTGCTTTACAATGTTGTGTTAGTCTCTGCTGTATAACAAAGTGAATCAGCTATACATATACATATATCCCCATATCTCCTCCCTCTTGGGTCTCCCTCCCACCCTCCCTATCCCATCCCTCTAGGTGGTCACAAAGCATGGAGCTGATCTCCCTGTGCTGTGCGGCTGCTTCCCACTAGCTATCTATTTTACATCTGGTAGTGTATATATGTCCATGCCACTCTCTCACTTTGTCCCAGCTTACACCTCCCCCTCCCTGTGTCCTCAAGTCCATTTTCTACGTTTGCGTCTTTATTCCTGTCCTGCCCCTAGGTTCTTCAGAACCTTTTTTTTTTTTTTTTTAGATTCCATATATATGTGTTAGCATATGGTATTTGTTTTTCTCTTTCTGACTTAACTTCACTCTGTATGACAGACTCTAGGTCCATCCACCTCACTACAGATAACTCAATTTCGTTTCTTTTTATGGCTGAGTAATATTCCATTGTATATATGTGCCACATCTTCTTTATCCATTCATCTGTCGATGGACAGTTAGGTTGCTTCCATGTCCTGGCTATTGTAAATAGAGCTGCAGTGAGCATTGTGGAACATGACTCTTTTTGAATTATGGTTTTCTCAGGGTATATGCCCAGTAGTGGGATTGCTGGGTCGTATGGTAGTTCTATTTTTAGTTTTTTAAGGAACCTCCATACTGTTCTCCATGTATCAGTACTATTTACTTAAGATTCAGGCCATCCTTTTCCCACTAATCTTTCTCCCTCATCTATACGGATGGACCTGTGTCTGAACTCGGTTTGTTTATTCTTGTGCTGCCATCACACAATGGTGAGGACTGTAGCATGATAGTATAGTTTTGCTATGTAGTAGCGCAAGTCTTCCCTCTTTTTCCTTTTCCTAAAATTTTCTTGGTGATTCTTTCACATTTTTCCCTTCCCTTTGAATTTTAGAATTGGCTTGTCAAGTTTCATCAAAACATTGTTTAAATTTTTATTGGAACTTTGTTGAAATTGTAGATTAATTTTTGAAGAATTTTTAACTTTATAATATTGGGTTTTCCAATATTTTAATTGAATTTATGGCTATATGTTTACTTCATTAGAGGAAGGGTAGATATTCCACCTGGAATTAGCTTTTTAATTGGTTATTGATGTATAGGAAGGTCACTTACTGCGATAAAAACTGCAGGGGGGAGGAGTAGAGTTGGATAAAAAGATAATGAGATCTGCTTAGATGCATTGTGCCTGAGATGTTTATGAGAAATGAAGACAGAGATGTATACACCAAATATTGTACCCCTAATTTTGGTGACGTTTTTAGAATGGCAATGGAAAGGCGAATGGCCCATAAGGTCTTTTGAAGAAGAATATGAAATTGAGACCAAAAATGAAATTATTGGATTTGAAAACACATCCCATAGCTTCTCACATAGTTGCAAATTTCTTTTTTTAATAAAGGGGAAACAAAACACCACTAACTGTTTGATTTGACTTACCTCATGAAGAAGCTACTGGAATAAATAATTCTTGAACTCATAGCTGGTCAAGCTCCCTACAGCCTTCCCCTTTCTCCAAGGTCTGGCTGCAGTTGTATTTTTCCATTACCCCAGGTTTCAGCACAGCAGGTTGTAATCTGGGTTTCCTAGGCAACCTAAGTGGTTAAAATGAAGGTGATGAGATAACAGTAGCCAGTGATATTCCTCTTCCCTGTACACAGCAACTCTTGTAAGATCCCTGCTTTCTCAGTTTGAAGTCCTCCTCACATATCTCAAGAAACCCTCCGGGGCATCTTGGTGGATTTCCAAGCATCGTCCTCTTAGGTTCCTCACAGAGTCTGACTTCTCCCCCTCTGCTGCTGGGCCTCCTCCACGGTGACTTGATGCCTGTTCTCTGATGTCCACCAAGACACTGGGGGTGGGGGGTGACACATGGCCACGTCCAGCACAGGGTCATGCTGCCTTTCAGTTGGGCCACAACTGACATTCTGCATGCTGTGTCAAAGATGCAGTAGCAGATGTACAAACGCCCTGCTGTATTCTCTAGTAAAGTGGGGAGACTCTTCCCTGTCTCTAAACCTCATGTAACATTCTCACCTGGCCAGAGGAGAACCGTCTTGGGCTCTCAGCAAACACCTGTCTGCGTGGGACGGGGTAGCTGGCTGTGCCGAGTGACTGCATGTGCTCGGCATCTCCTGCCTCTCCAGTGGTCCCGCTGGGTGTGGGCCCCTGACCTTGAACCAAGCTTCTGTGCCTGATTACCAGTCTCTTCAGTCTTGGTTCCATAAATTTTTGGTGTCCCATCACTGGGCCCGTCCAGAAATGACGAGAAAGTCTGAATCCTAGGATGACGACAGTTTAGGTTCAAGCTGGAACCCCTCCTGCTCATCTAAGGAAATGATTCTGAATCATGTATTAAGTTTGAATCATCCTAATAGGCCTCTAGCCATCTGCTCATACTTGTAAGAAAAGAGACAAATTGTGGTTTTGGGCATATGGCTTTTGCTATTAAAACTTATTGTCTTCTTTTAATGGTGAAAACGATACATTGTTTAAAACTAAGGAACTGTTATAGCATGTGACTAAATGTACAACGAAATACTATATAAGTTATATTTATGATCTGATGCTCAGACCAAAGGAATGAGTATGAAGGCAGGAATGGATGGAGCATGGAGAAAATTGTGGCCACGCACAAAAAAACCAGATTATATCTTGCTCATCACTTTTTTTTTTGATTGGGAGTGGCTGGAAGTTGTCAGAGAGAATGCCTGGATGGCCATTCTTCCTTTCACCTAGTAGTGAGTATTGGGAACTGCTTCCCCTGTGTTTGTCCTTTTCTTCACTTCAAAGGGATAAAGAGGTTCGGTGACCTCAGCTTGACCAAGTCTTCAGGACCTGCTGCGGAGGACACTCATTATGACTTCTCTGCTTTTGATTGATTTGAGCTATTGGAAACACAGAGAAGTTAATTTTAGAGAGTACCACCTTGACAGTGTTAAAGTTTTCCAACAGTCTGTATAGATAGAAAGGTGGATCTGAGACGTGAACTTTAGAAGCGTGCTGTTCTAACTCAACTTCTGCTTTTAGACAGAACTTCCAGTCGATTGTTCAATCTATTCTAACAATATTTCAAAGACAGCCTGTGGTTGCATAGCCCCACGGCTCACAGGCATTATTATTTAGGAAAAATTTTCCACCTTTTGAAATGTAAGGCACGTATTCCTGTTCCATCTTTAGTGAAAATGACAAATAGTTATTTGGTCTTTCTGGCTCCAAATTGAATGTGGAATGGGATATAAAGGAAAGTACATAAACTTTTTTTTTTTTTCTTTTAAACAACAGAAATTTATTCTTTCACAGTTCTGGAGCACAGAAGTAAAAAATCAAGGTGGTAGCGTGGTTGGTACTGTCTGGAAGCTCTGAGACAGCATTCATTCCATGTTTCTCTCCTAGTTTGTAGTGGCTGTTGGCAATTCTTGGTGTTCCTTGGCTTTAGCTGCATAACTTCAATCTTTGTCTTCGTCTTTACCTGGACTCTATGTCTCTGTGCCTTCTCCTTTTTTGTCTCTTATAAGGAAACTTGTCATTGGATTTAGGGCCCAACCTAAGTCCAGGATGATCTCATCATGAGATCCTTAACGGAATTACATCATTTCCAAATGAGATCACATTCATAAGTACTGGGGGTTAGGACCTGCCACAGAAAGTACATAAGCTTTGATGTCAGACAGACTTGAATTTAAATCCTGGCTTCACCACTTCCTAGCTGTGTGACCTTGGAAAAGTCATTCAACTTCTCTGAATTTCTCTTTCTGCAACTCTAATAAAGTAGAGCTCAAATGTCTATCTCAGCAGGTAGTTAATATGAGTTAAATGAAATGAAAGATGTGAACAGGGCTGTTGAATACATTATATATTCAACAAATGCACTTGACCTATGTGTTATTTTCAAATGTGCCCAACATCTAAGTCACTATTTCGTATTGATCGTGCTGCTTATGTAGCTGGTGACGTCAGCAAGGAAAGTTCATTACAATCAAGGAAATCTTTAGAAATCTAGTTACAGCCTGAAGATTGGACTGATACCAAGGAGAATGAATTATTTTGCAACCTAAGATTAGTTCGGTGAAAAAGATTAATGAGTCACATTATACAATCGACTCAAGCTAGTGACAAATGGATATGTTCTGGCTTTTAGCTAGGGTTGATTTAATAATATTTGTGCAACAACAACATTAAATTCAAAATCTATTCTAGTGAATTGAACTTCACCCAGAACTTTCCTCTCAGAGACGAGGTCATTTGGGGGCAGCCCCCTGTTTTGTGGAGGTTCAGGGTTCTCAAGAACCTGTCCAATCCTCAGACACCCTGTTCTTTCTGCCTCCTGCTGTGATGTAACCAGGAGATGACTGAAGCTCTCATCTACCTATTTCCATGAATTATGTTATCTGGAAGAATCATAGATTAAGCCAGAATCAGGCATTGATACCTTCATTGGCATTAATTTATCTGGTTAACCCTAGCAAAGAGTAGAATCCTGAGGTAAGTTGTGTTGGAGAAAAACAAGTCATGATGGGAGACTCAGACCCCTGGGAAGAAGTGGGTCATCTACAGGGGCTGAGCAATGACTGGTGGGGGGTATTTATTACCCTGAGCTATCAGAACACTCTGCTTACATTTCTATTGGTATTTGGGTCAATGATGCCTTGGATATTCCTGTTTTCATATTCCTGTCATTCCCACTAAGTTATAATATCTTCAAGGGAAGAGAGCTTCCCTTTCATATTTGTGACTTTTCCTCAGAGCCATCCTTGCATGTAGTAGGTATTCAGTAAATTCCTGTTGAATGAATAAGTCAATGGAAGTAAAGGGGATATGCAAAGTGGAATGAAAAGGCATTGAAGAAAATTTGTTTTTTTTCGACTAAGGTTGAACTTCAGAATTCTATTTCCATTTGTTGCTTCATGTAAACTACGCTTCTGTGAAGTCTTTTCTATTTTCTACCCAGCTTTGGGTCTGTCTACCCCTTCCTTTTGATCTTTATGACCATCACCTCCAGTACATCCTAGCAGGCTCACCTCCTACGTGAGACATGTGACCGTCTCTGCTTTTTCCTTCTCACTGAACACCTGGCATCCAGTTGACAATGCTCAGAGTGACCAGGAAGACATCCACCACTTCATTCTAATATCATGTGAACAAGAAACAATCAGGGATCACCATGGTTACAAAGTGCTCTATCCTTAAGTTCAAATTACAGTACAAAAATTAATTCACTAATAAAGGCAAACAAATATTGAACACACCAACCATACACCAAGACTGAAAATAGAGTGTTACCCAAGATAGATACTGCAGGGGACAATGGCAAGTATCTGATGAATACAATTTTGTTGCCATGAACAACTTTTAAAATTTGCTCTGGAATATAGGAATGATTTCATATTACAGAAAAATTCATCTCAATGCTTCTTTCATTGGAATGGATTGCATTGATCCTTTCTCCTTATTTTCTCATGGGGGAAGAATATATCCTGATACTTTTTATAATAAAATTTTTTTAAAAAAGTTTATTTATTTATTTATTTATGGCTGCATCAGGTCTTAGTTGTGGCATGTGGGATCTTTGCTGCGGCATGAGGGATGTTTCGTTGCGGCGTGCGGGCTTCTCTAGTTGTGGCGCATGGGCTTAGTTGCCCCCCAGCATGTGGGATCTTAGTTTCTCGATCGATCCCCAGGGATCGAACCCTCATCCCCTGCATTGGAAGGCGGATTCTTAACCACTGGACCACCAAGGAAGTCCCTGTAATTAGAATTTTTATCTTGAGGTAGTTGTAGACTTACATGCAGTTGTAGGAAATATTAGAGAGAGTTCCCATGTGCCCTTTAGGCAGTTTCACCCTATGGTAACATCTTGCAAAAGTACAAAACAGTACCACAATGGGATATTGACATCGATACAGCCAAGGTGCAAAGTATTTCCATCACCACCAGGGCCCCTCATATTGCTCATTTATAACCACATCTGCTTTCCTCCTGCTCACTCTCTTTTTAATCCCTGGAAACAACTAATCTGGTCTTCATTTCTATAATTTTGTCATTTCAAGAATGTTACATAGATGAAATCATACAGTCTTGTAACCTTTTGGGATTGGCTTTTTTTCAAAGTAATTCTCTGGAGATCCAGGTGGTTGCGTGTATTCATAGTCCATTCCCTTTTTTAAAAAATATTAATTAAATTATTTATTTTTGGCTGCATTGGGTCTTCGTTGCTGTGTGCGGGCTTTCTCTAGTTGTGGTGAGTGGGGGTTTCTCTAGTTGTGGCAAGCGGGGGCTACTCTTCCTTGCTGTGCATGGGCTTCTCATTGTGGTGGCTTCTCTTGCTGCGGAGCACAGGCTCTAGGCACGCAGGCTTCAGTAGTTGTGGCACGTGGGCTCAGTAGTTGTG
Source organism: Balaenoptera acutorostrata (assembly GCF_949987535.1). Taxonomy (NCBI): domain Eukaryota; kingdom Metazoa; phylum Chordata; class Mammalia; order Artiodactyla; family Balaenopteridae; genus Balaenoptera; species Balaenoptera acutorostrata. Next base: position 12,461,448 of record NC_080066.1, on the reverse strand, counting down.
GCACACGGGCTTAGTTGCTCCATGGCATGTGGGATCTTCCCGGACCAGGGATCAAACCCATGTCCCCTGCACTGGCAGGGGGATTCTTAACCACTGTGCCACCAGGGAAGTCCCAATCCATTCCTTTTTATTGCTATGGTATGGATGTACTGTGGTTTCTTTAACCATTCACCCATTTCCAATTTGGGGCTATTACAAATAAATATACTATAAACATTTGTGTGTAGGTTTTGGTATGAACATAAGTCTTCTTTTCCTTGGGATAAATATTCAGGAGTGTGATTGCTGGGTTGTATGGTAGTTGCATGTTTAGTTTTTTTGTTTGTTTTAAGAAACTACCTAACTTTTCCAGAATGGATGTACTGTTTTACATTCCCACTAACAATGTATGAGTGAACCAGTTTCTCAGCTTTCTTGGCAGCATTTGGTGTTGTCATTGTTTTTTATTTTATTTTATTTTTAAAACATTTATTTATTTATTTGGCTGCGCCAGGTCTTAACTGTACCATGGGAGATCTGGTTCCCTGACCAGGGATTGAACCCAGGCCCCCTGCATTGGGAGTGCAGAGTCTTAACCACTGGACCACCAGGGAAGTCTCTGCTATTATTTTTTATTTTAGCCATTCTGATATGTGTGTAGGGGTATCTCATTATGATTTTAATTTGCATTTCTCTAATGGTTAATGATGTTGAACATCTTCTCATATGCTTATTTGCCATTTTTATAGCTTCTTCGGTGAAATGTCAATTCATGTCTTTTGCCCATGTTCTAATTCTGTTTTTAATTTTTTTCTTTTTTTTACTGTTGAACAATTTAGAGTTCTTTATATAGACTAGATATTAGTCCTCTGTCTAATATGTGGTTTGCAAATATTTTTATTCCCCAGTCTGTAGCTAGTCTTTTGATTCTCTTAGTAGAGTCTTTCACAGAGTAAAAGTTTATAATTTTTATGCAGTCCAATTTATCAACTTTTACTTATGGATTGTGCTTTCAATGTCAAGTCTAAGAAGTCTGCCTAGATCCTGAAGAATTTCTCCTATTTTTTCTAAAAGTTTTATAACTTTACAGTTAAGTTTGTGATACATTTTAAGTTAATTTTTATATAAAGTGTGAGACAGATTGAAGTTTATTTTTTATTTTTTTGCCTGTGGATGTCCAATTGCTCCAGTAACATTTGTTGAAAAAGCTATCTTTTCTCCATTGTATTGCTTTTGCACCTTTGTCAAAAATCAGTTGGGCATTATTTATGAGGGTCTCTTCCTGGGTTCTCTATTCTGTTCCATTGATCTATGTGTTTATTCCTTCACCAATATCATACAGTTTTGATTTACTGTAGTACAGTACAGATAGTATAGATTACTATAGTACATCCTGAAATCAGGTAGACTGAACACATGGATACCTAAATTAAAAATACAGTACCATTCACAATCATTCAAAAAAATAAATAGGTGTAAAGCTAACAAAACATGTATGGGACTTCTATGAAAAAGACTACCTAACACTGATGAAAGAAATCAAAGAGGATGTAAATAAGGGGAGAGAGATACTGTGTTCATGGATTAGAAGATTCAACAGAGTAAAGATGTCAATTCTCCCCCAATTGATATACAGATTTAATATATATCCTATCAAAATTCCAGCGAGTTTTTTGCAAACATACATAAGATTATGCCAAAATTTATATGAAAAGGCGAAGGAACTCATAGCTAAAATAATTTTGAAAAATGAGAATAAAGTAAGAAGAATCTCTCTTCTCTTTTCGGGAATTGATGACATACATATTAAATATTTTCTTATAGTTCTAGAGGTCCCTGAGTCTCTCTTCATGTTTTTCTCTGTTGTTAAGTTTGAATAATTTCTATTATTCTGCCTGCCGGTTCACTAATTCTTTCCTCTCTCTTCTCCATTCTGCTATTGAATCCACCCAATGGGCTTTTTTTTTTTTTTAAGATTTTTTTTTTTTTTTTTGATGTGGACCATTTTTGAAGTCTTTATTGAATTTGTTACAATATTGCTTCTGTTTTATGCTTTGGTTTTTTGGCCCCAAGGCATGTGGGATCTTAGCTCCCCAACCAAGGATTGAACCCTCACCCCCTACATTGGAAGTCAAAGTCTTAACCACTGGACTGTTAAGGAAGTCCCTGGTCTTTTAATGTCAGTTATTGTGTTTTGTTTTGTTATTGTGCTTTTCAGTTCTAAAATTTCCATTTGTTTTTTTCTTCATTATCTTCTAATTCTTCTTGGAGACAATTTTTCATGCTAAGGCTTTCTGTTTTTTCATTTGTTTCAAATATGTACACAGTTGGTCTTGAAAGCATTTTTATCATGGCTGCTTTGAAATATTTGTTAGATAATTCCAACATCTCTGTCTCTTGAGATTAGTATCCATTGACTTTTTTTTTTTTAAGAACTTTATTGAACAATGTATTCACTGTTTTGTTCCACTACCTTCTGCCATTTTTCAGGCAACTTCATAACTCCATCTTCCCAAAGTATTTGTTTATTTATTCATTTATGGCTGTGTTGGGTCTTCATTTCTGTGCGAGGGCTTTCACTAGTTGTGGCAAGCGGGGGCCACTCTTCATCGCAGTGCGCGGGCCTCTCACTATCGCGGCCTCTCTTGTTGCGAAGCACAGGCTCCAGATGCACAGGCTCAGTAATTGTGGCTCACGGGCCCAGTTGCTCTGTGGCATGTGGGATATTCCCAGACCAGGGTTCGAACCCGTGTCCCCTGCATTAGCAGGCGGATTCTCAACCACTGTGCCACCAGGGAAGCCCTCCATTGACTTTTTATTAAAATTTGAACATTTTCATATTGTATTAGGAGACTCTAGATCTTATGTAAATCTTCTGTTTTTAGCTGGAAGTTTCTGACAGTGCTCTCGCAGGGAAAGGGGACCCTTATTACTGCCAGGGGAATCTGGGTGGTCCAGATTCCCTATTTGGTATCTATTGACACCAGAGCAGGGAGGTTCCTAGTTGCACCTAGGCAGGGATGGGAGTTCTAGCTCTCCAGAGATACTGCAGTGGGGTTGGCCTTGTTACCACTGGGCCATAGTGAAATTTTTGACTGTCCACTAGGCCTTCTCTGACATTACCTCAGTGGGGTATATTCACATGTTTTTAAAAAATCTTCCATATAGCTAGGAAATGGATGTGAGTAAATTTCCTTAATGAACTTTTTAGTTTTCCATTTCTGTCATTTCTCTGCTGATTAATTCTTTTATTGACAGTAAGTATCTTCCCCTGTCTGAGTCTGGCAATTGCCTAGATGCTTTTTCTTCACCCATAATGAATTTTCTTACATGCAGCTACTATTTTCTCTCATCTTTATTTCTGCTCCTCCTACTGTTTATCACAATTCACCTCCTCTTTGCCTTGCTTCTCATTGTCTGTTCCTTTTGAAGGTTTGTTTGTATTGTGTGTGCTCTTTTCAGAACATTTCACTTTTAAAATAAGGGGGTTAAGTTAAAGTGCTGAGAATGCAAGTCAATGCATTCTGAGTTGAGATTTCTCCCGGTGAGTGGAGCAGAGCATCTCAAGTTGACTGGGGAAGGGTCAATAGGAGACATGAGCTGAGGAGCTGATTTTGAAGACTAAAACCCATTTCCTCTGAGGAAAGGAAATAGTGCAAAACTATTTTGGACCATATTTCCTTGTCTCAGCCACTTGCATGGTATAGTGGCAATCAGAAGCTATAAATAGATAAACTTTGCTAGAAGCATATTAAAGAACCATCAGGAAATGGTTGGCCTTGTTCATGATATTTTAGAAAGTAGCATGTTCCCAGCTGATACCTTTATCTCTAATTTCACTTTTGCAAATATTATTCATGGATATTGTCACCCCTTTGTCGATCTCTGGGATTCTCAGAGGTGTCCTTTTAATTAATGCCCCATCCTCCCTGCTCTACACACTCTTGGGCTTCTGGATGGCCAAATCGGATTTCAGTGATTGATTAGCAAGTTCTGCTAATGATTTTGATTAGTTTTATTTGTTTTGCATGTAATTATCTTTTCTTGGTAATTAGAAGTTAGTCACAGTTTTCATACTTGATATAATTTTGGATAAAGAATATCCTAGTTAAACCTAGATATATTTATAATTTCCAAGCAGTTATAGAACAGGCTATCCAAATTTATAGTGGTTGTATCTTCTGAGGGAAATAGTGTTCCATTTTGTCTTAAAATATAAAGCAGTTTTTGCTTATGAAAGATTACTGATAACACATTGATTGCATTTAAAAAAATAATGTTTCTTGACAAATTATTTGCTAGATAACATTGATATTAATTTAGGACATAGTAACCTTTTCTTTGGAGAGGCATCTGAGTGAGTTGGCCTTTTGGATGCATTTGTTAGATTACTCTCTTTTTCGAATCCCAGTTACGCCGTATCTGGTGTCTGGAAAAGAAACAGTGCAGTGTCCTTGCCCACCTGTGTTCACAGGCCCCAGTAAAACAGTATATTTGTGGACTATAGCATTCATCTTGTGTGTGAGCAGGTCTCCCTTTATCCCCTTAGGGAAAATGAAGTGGTTATCTGGATTTATCCAGGTCAACGGCAAAGCCGGGCTGAGCAGGGCTTTAGCTGATCCTTCTCTGAGCATGTGGACAGCTGTGTGGCTCCCTGAGCCCTTGCTGAGAAGAGCGGAAGCACCAGGGCACCCTGATGGGGTGCAGTAGCCAATCCTTCTTTCCCTGGCCTGCCGGGAAGGCCAATGGGATGAGAACATTGCTGCACTTCTGAGAGTGTTCATTCTGTCAGCCACGTTCTTTTGTAAGCTCTCTTTTGGAGGCACTAATGATGAGTATGAACTGCTTTCTATGACTACTTTAAGGTCATCTTAATTGGCTGTTTTTGATTATAAAGCCTTTTAAAGAGACTAACTACATACTCTTTGACTCACAGCTGCATATTAATGGTATTTCCTTTGGAATTTGATGAAAGCAGCTTCAACTCCAATTTTTGTATGATTTGATAGTGGTTACAGAGTAATCTAAACTAAAGCTCCCAGCGTGACACGATTCCTCCAGCGACCCAAGGGGAACGTTGGCACTGAATGACTCCCATACGTGTGGTTTATCGGCCACCTGGCTGTCGTGAATGGCAGCTCGTGAGCAGGTGAGGGAGCCGCGCCAGGGGACTTGCCAACGTCACTGATGCTGCCGGCTAAACAATTCAACTCCCTTCGGCTTGGTTTTCCCACAGATACTGCTGACTGTGATTGCTGATAAGCCGAATAAGGCTGGAGGTCAACAATCCCAAGACTGCTCTTAATTATTAAAGGATCAACACGTCTTAATGCGCACGTCCTCTGAACTGAGGGCCAATCAACGGGGTTTCAGAGAGGGAAGCTTTCCCTTTCTCTTTAAATATAGCAAAAAGAAACAAACAAGCAATTGTTAAGAGGAGCTAAAGGATTTTCCTTGTATTTTGATTCTAAATTTGGAATTTAAAATATTGAACAGGGAAGCAGCTGTTAATTACCATCCAGACTCAAGCTGCTGTTTGAGTCTCTTTGCCGCCTTCATCTATACTTGGTTAATGGAACCCTGACTTCGTCCCACACCACGGAGCACTTGGACCCAACAGCACAGAGCCTCATTGGAGTCTTGTGTGACTGCCATGAATTAGTGGCTTCTCTTATCCAAAATTAAGCTCCTCGATGTGTAATTATCCATCCCATACATTGAACCTATCTCCAATGTAAATGTTTCTGCAAGGCTAACCACTGATTGTAGCACAAAACAGGTACAAAAAATGAGTCCTCCTCTCCCCACCGGCTCCCTGTCACCACCATCAGGCAAGTCGTGCATCCTTGCTCCGGTGGTCAGGCTGGGCTGCTGTAACATTTTTAAAAAATTGAAATATAGGGACTTCCCTGGTGGTCCAGTGGGTAAGACTCCACCCTCCCAGTGTAGGGGGCCCAGGTTCAATCCCTGGTCAGGGAACTAGATCCCTCATGCATGCTGCAACTAAGACCTGGGGCGGCCTAAATAAATAAATATTTTTAAAAAATTGACATACAGGGGGCTTCCCTGGTGGCACAGTGGTTGAGAATCTGCCTGCTAATGCAGGGGACACGGGTTCGAGCCCTGGTCTGGGAAGATCCCACATGCCGTGGAGCAACTAGGCCCATGAGCCACAACTACTCAGCCTGCGCGTCTGGAGCCTGTGCTCCGCAACAAGAGAGGCCGCGATAGTGAGAGGCCCGCGCACCACGATGAAGAGTGGCCCCCGCTTGCCGCAACTAGAGAAAGCCCTTGCACAGAAATGAAGACCGAACACAGCCAAAAATAAATAAATTTTAAAAAAAATTGACATACAGTTGATTTACAATATTATGTTAGTTTCAGGTGTGCTGTAACATTTTTGGTGATTACACAAAGGCAAAGCTAGCCCGAGGAAGTGTTGGCGGTGCTTCCCCCCCTTTTTTCCTTTCTTTTCAAAATTTGAGGGAAAGGTGTCAAATTTGTTAAAAACCGTAAAGTTGGATTTCATTAAAAAATTAGGAAACCACTCAATCAAAATAGTTTACAGTCTACCAAAGGAGTGAGCAGCTGGGTGGGTTATCTCCAAACACGTTTTACTTACAAGATGATGAGACTACCCTGAAAATTTGGCTGCAGTGAGTCATCAGAAGTGTCTGTTCCAATTCTTAGTGAGATGAGGTTTCAGGGGGTCTGCCTGAGTACCACAAGTATGTGGCAACTTCCACATTTAGTTGCTGAGAGGTTGTACACTAATAGCAGAAAAGACAACAGAAACAGGCAATTCACTCTGAAAAAGCAAGACAACAAAATGGCCAAAACACAGAAAAAGGGAGGTTGAAACTAATTAATAAGCCTAGAAATCCAAATTAAAAATAGATTTTTTGCCTATCAAATTTGCAAAGATAGAAGAAATCGTAATACCCAAGATTGGCAAAGGATAAAGGGGATTTACTAGAGTCAGATCGACTGGTTTTGTTTCCTAGCTCTTTCTCTTACTAACAAAGGGAACTTGGGCATTTCATTTATTTTCTTGAAGACTGGTTTTGTCATCTGTAAAATATAGATAATATTAGTAACCGCCTCACAGGGTTTTTGAGGGAATTAGTGAAATAAAGTGTTGAATATATCATCTGGCACATAGTAAATACCCAATTAATATTAGAATAATAATAATTATTATTGGAAGCTAGAATCCTAATACACTGAAAGGGGAGTATAAACTGGTAAAACCTTTAAGAATGAACATTTGACATATATGTTAAAACCTTAATGATGTGTATACATTTTTTTGTTTTAAACTGAATATTTAAAAAATTTTTTTAAAAAAATTAATTAATTAATTTATTTATTTTTGGCTGTGTTCAGTCTTCATTTCTGTGTGAGGGCTTTCTCTAGTTGTGGCAAGCGGGGGCCACTCTTCATCGCGGTGCATGGGCCTCTCACTCTCGCGGCCTCTCTTGTTGCGGAGCACAGGCTCCAGACGCACAGGCTCAGTAGTTGTGGCTCACGGGCCTAGTTGCTCCGAGGCATGTGGGATCTTCCCAGACCAGGGCTCGAACCCATGTCCCCTGCATTGGCAGGCAGATTCTCAACCACTGCGCCACCAGGGAAGCCCCGATGATGTGTATACATTTGACTTAGCCGTTCCACTTCTAGAAATTCGTTCTTAGGAAACAAGGCATAATGATACGCTTACAAAGATATCCTTCATGGTATTTTTTATAATGATAAAAATGGAAACAATTAAAATGTCTAAAAGTAAGGGAATAGTTAAAAATTACAGTTTGTCCAAAAACACTAATTCAAAAAGATACGTGCCCCCCCCACCAGTGTTCATAGCAGCATTATTTACAATTGCCAAGGTATGGAAGCAACCTGAGTGTCCATCAACAGAGGAATTGGTACTTACCATAACCAGGTACCACAAATTGAGTGACTTAAACAATAGAAATTTATTTTCTCGCAGTCCTAGAGGCTAGATGTCCAAGATCAAGGTTTCATTCAGGGTTGGTTTCACTCTGAGGTCTCTTTCTTTGGCATGCAGTTGGCTGTCTTCTCTCTGTGTCTTCACATGGTCTTCCCTCTGTAACTGTGTCCAAATTTCCTCTTCTTATAAGGACACCAAGTCATATTGGATTAGAGCCCACTCTAGTGAACTCATTTAACTTAATTACATTTTAAAGATCCTGTCTCCAAATTCAGTCACATTCTGAGATACTGGAGGTTAGGGCTTCAACATATGAATGGGGGGGAAACATAATTCAGCCCATAACAGAAATCATTTGATAATATTTCTTGTCTGAGTGTTACTCATCTGAGCCATATGGTAAACTATGTGTCCATTCCTTTTCCCTTCAATGGGATATTTTCAGCCCCTTTGCAGAGCCCCTTGAGGAAGACTAAAGACATGTATCTCTCTTGGAAAGTCTGCTCATTGGCCTCAGCATGGGCAGCGGTGGAGATTTCAGTTTGGGTGAAGGTTACCTTAGATTGGTTGTCCTAAATCACCTCCGGAAAACAGCAACATTCAAGGTTTTCCTGGGCACTTTGAGTCTGCTCCAGAGTGAACTCAGGGCTCCTGTCTAGTCCATGGTCCCTAACTCACAGCTCAGAAAGAAACATTCCAGGTGGACCTCCCAGGGAGGACTTCCTGAGGTAGAGTGTGGTGTCTCAGCATCTCACCAGATTCAGATGCATAGTCTGAAAATGAAGTCTTCTTCTGGGTGTGGCCGGGGCCACACAAGGAGAATGAGTCACTGGTGAAGACCAGTAGTAAAAATGGTTCTATAACTCTATCAACCAGAAGCTTCCTTTATTACATAAATCCAATTTACTTTCATTAAAACAGAGATTTAAAAAAAGAGAGGACATAGAAGATTATTCTCAACTGGAGGATTGCTACAGTTTAAGATTAACGTAGAAGTGGAAGTGAAGCTAGAGACATCAAGTTCAACCCCATGTTTGAAAGGTTGGGAAACTGTTCCTCCAAGCCTGTCTGGATTTGCCTCCAGTCACACATCTGATGAGCACCTATGGCTGATCTCAAGTCCAGAGGTCGCTGGTCAGTGTTATTTCCCTGTACTCCATGAGGGTTGGAGGAGCATGTGTGCTGGAGGGAATGTGGGATGTAGGATTTAGGACCCATGAGTTTCCACCCCAGCTCAGCCACTAAGCAGCTGCATGCCAATGGATACCCTGAATCCTCTCTCTGGTCTCCTGTTTTTTTTTTTTTTTTTAACCTTCAGAATGCAAGTTGGATAATATAGTTCTTTCTATCACTAATAGCCATCCCACAAGTCTTTCCTGGGTGCCACTCATTCTGTATTCAGGTGACAAGAGTCAGCAGGTGGATACAGATGTGTTTGACAGAGAAAGGTTATGTAATGGTGTCTACCATACTAAAGGAAAGAGCAGTGAGTGATCCCACATTTTATCTAAAGATTTCATGAAGATTGAGAATTAGGAGGTAAGAAAATTACAAAAGACATAAAATGAATAATACAAGTTGCAACTTATGTTTACCTCCATGTACATTAAAAAGCGAGCTTCTACCCCACTATTCATATATTGATTAAATGCTGATACATTTTGCTTGCTTTCTCAGATTTCCTGTAACAATAATTTTCGCCTGTTTTTATTAACAAGTAAAACATCTTCATTCCGGGGATTGGTTCAAGATGGCAGAGTAGAAGGACATGCGCTCACTCCCTCTTGTGAGAGCACTGGAATCACAACTAACTGCTGAACAATCATCGACAAGAAGACACTGGAACTCACCAAAAAAGATACCCCACATCCAAAGACAAAGGAGAAGCCGCAATGAGATGGTAGGAGGGGTGCAATCACAGTAAAATCAAATCCCATAACTGCTGGGTGGGTGATTCACAAACTGGCGAACACTTATACCACAGAAGTCCACCCACTGGAGTGAAGTTTCTGAGCCCCATGTCAGGCTTCCCAACCTGGGGGTCCAGCAACAGGAGGAGGAATTCCTAGAGAATCAGACTTTGAGACTAGCAGGATTTGATTGTAGGACTTCGACAGGACTGGGGAAAACAGAGACTCCACTCTTGGAGGGCACACACAAAGTAGCGTATGCATCGGGACACAGGGGAAGGAGCAGTGACCCCATGAGAGACTGAACCAGACCGACCTGCTAGTGTTGGAGGGTCTCCTGCAGAGGAGGAGGGTGGCTATGGCTCACCACGGGGACAAGGACACTGGCAGCAGAAGTTCTGGGAAGTACTCCTTGGCATAAGCCCTCCCAGAGTCTGCCATCAGCCCCACCAGAAAGCCCAGGTAGGCTCCAGTGTTGGGTCGCCTCTGGCCAAACAACAAACAGGGAGGGAACCCAGCCCCACCCATCAGCAGACAAGCGGATTAAAGTTTTACTGAGCTCTGCCCACCAGAGCAACACCCACCTCTACCCACCACCAGTCCCTCCCATCAGGAGACTTGCACAAGCCTCTTAGATAGCCTCATCCACCAGAGGGCAGACAGCAGAAGCAAGAAGAACTACAATCCTGCAGCCTGTGGAACAGAAACCACATTCACAGAAAGATAGACAAGATGAAAAGGCAGAGGGCTATGTACCAGATGAAGGAACAAGATAAAACTCCAGAAAAACAACTAAATGAAGTGGAGGTAGGCAACCTTCCAGAAAAAGAATTCAGAAAAATGATAGTGAAATGATCCAGGACCTCGGAAAAAGAATGGAGGCAAAGATCGAGAAGATGCAAGAAATGTTTAATAAAGACCTAGAAGAATTAAAGAACAAACACCTAGAAGAATTAAAGAACAAACACACAGAGATGAACAATACAATAACTGAAATGAAAAATACACTAGGAGGAATCAATAGCAGAATAACTGAGACAGAAGAACGGATAAGTGACCTGGAAGACAGAACGGTGGAATTCACTGCCATGGAACAGAATAAAGAAAAAAGAAAGAAAAAAAATGAAGACAGCCTAAGAGACCTCTGGGACAACATTAAACGCAACAACATTTGCGTTATAGGAGTACCAGAAGGAGAAGAAAGAGAGAAAGGACCCGAGAAAATACTTGAAGAGATTATAGTCGAAAACTTCCCTAACATAGGAAAGGAAATAGCCACTCAAGTCTAGGAAGTGCAGAGAGTCCTAGGCAGGATAAACCCAAGGAGAAACACACCGAGACACATAGTAATCAAATTGACAAAAATGAAAGACAAAGAAAAATTATTGAAAGCAACGAGGAAAAAACGACAAATAACATACAAGGGAACTCCCATAAGGTTAACAGCTGATTTCTCAGGGGAAACTCTACAAGCCAAAAGGGAGTGGCATGATATATTTAAAGTGATGAAAGGGAAGAACCTTCAACCAAGATTACTCTACCCGGCAAGGATCTCATTCAGATTCGATGGAGAAATCAAAAGCTTTACAGACAAGCAAAAGCTAAGAGAATTCAACAACACCAAACCAGCTCTACAACAAGGCTACAGGAATTTCTCTAAGTGGGAAACACAAGAGAAGAAAAGGATCTACAAAAACAAACCCATAACAATTAAGAAAATGGTAATAGGAACATACATATTGATAATTACCTTAAACGTGAATGGATTAAATGCTCCAAACAAAACAGGCTTGCTGAATGGATACAAAAACAAGACCCATATATATCCTGTCTACAAGAGACCCACTTCAAACCTAGGGACACATACAGACTGAAAGTGAGGGGATGGAAAAAGATATTCCATGCAAATGGAAATCAAAAGAAAGCTGGAGTAGCAATACTCATATCAGATAAAATAGACTTTTAAATAAAGAATATTGCAAGAGACAAGGAAACACTACATAATAATCAAGGGATCAATCCAAGAAGAAGATATAAGAATTATAAATATATATGCACCCAACATAGGAGCACCTCAATACATAAGGCAACTGCTAACAGCTATAAAAGAGGAAAGTGACAGTGACAAAATAATAGTGGGGGACTTTAACACCTCACTTACACCAATGGACAGATCATCCAAACAGAAAATTAATAAGGAAACACAAGCTTTAAATGACACAATAGAACAGAGAGGTTTAATTGATATTTATAGGACATTCCATCCAAACACAGCAGATTACACTTTCTTCTCAAGTGTGCACGGAACATTCTCCAGGATAGATCACATCTTGGGTCACAAATCAAACCTCAGTAAATTTAAGAAAATTGAAATCATATCAAGCATCTTTTCTGACCACACGCTATGAGATTAGAAATCAATTACAGGGGAAAAAACATAAAAAACACTAACACATGGAGGCTAAACAATACATTACTAAATAACCAAGAGATCACTGAAGAAATCAAAGAGGAAATAAAAAAATACCTAGAGACAAATTACAATGAAAACACAATGATCCCAAACCTATGGGATGCAGCAAAAGCAGTTCTAAGAGGGAAGTTTATAGCTATACAAGCCTACCTCAAGAAACAAGAAACATCTCAAATAAACAACCTAAACTTACACTTAAAGCAATTAGAGAAAGAAGAACAATAAAAACCCAAAGTTAGCAGAAGGAAAGAAATCATCAAGATCGGATCAGAAATAAATGAAAAAGAAATGAAGGTAATGATAGCAAAGATCAATGAAACTAAAAGCTGTTCTTTGAGAAGATAAACAAAATTGATAAACCATTAGCCAGACTCATCAAGAAAAATAGGGAGAAGACTCAAATCAATAGAATTAGAAATGAAAAGGGAGAAGTAACAACTGACACTGCAGAAAGACAAAGGATCATGAGAGATTACTACAAGCAACTATATGCCAATAAAATGGACAACCTGGAAGAAATGGACAAATTTTTAGAACAGCACAACCTTCTGAGACTGAACCAGGAAGAAATAGAAAATATGAACAGACCAATCACAAGCACTGAAATTGATACTGTGATTAAAAATCTTCCATCAAACAAAAGCCCAGGACCAGATGGCTTCACAGGCGAATTCTATCAAACATTTAGAGAAGAGCTAACACCTATCCTTCTCAAATTCTTCCAAAATATAACAGAGGGAGGAACACTCCCAAAGTCATTCTATGAGGCCACCATCACCCTGATACCAAAACCAGACAAAGATGTCAAAAAGAAAGAAAACTACAGGCCAATATCACTGATGAACATAGATGCAAAAATCCTCAACAAAATACTAGCAAACGGAATCCAACAGCACATTAAAAGGATCATACACCATGATCAAGTGGGATTTATCCCAGGAATGCAAGGATTCTTCAATATACACCAGTCAATCAATGTGATACACCATATTAACAAATTGAAGGAGAAAAACCATCTGATCATCTCAATAGATGCAGAAAAAGCTTTTGACATAATTCAACACCCACTTATGATAAAAACCTTCCAGAAAGTAGACATAGAGGGAACTTACCTCAACATAATGAAGGCCATATATGACAAACCCACAGCCAACATCCTTCTCAATGGTGAAAAACTGAAAGCATTTCCACTAAGATCAGGAACAAGACAGGGTTGCCCACTCTCACCACTATTATTCAACATAGTTTTAGAAGTTTTAGCCACAGCAATTAGAGAAGAAAAAGAAATAAAACAAATCCAAACTGGAAAGAAGAAGTAAAGCTGTCACTGTAGATGACATGATACTGTAATAGAGAATCCTAAAGACGCTACCAGGAAACTACTAGAGCTAATCAATGAATTTGGTAAAGTAGCAGGATACAAAATTAATGCACAGAAATCTCTTGCATTTCTATACACTAATGATGAAAAATCTGAAAGAGAAATTAAGGAAACACTCCCATTTACCACTGCAACAAAAAGAATAAAATACCTAGGAATAAACCTACCTAGGGAGACAAAAGACCTGTATGCAGAAAACTATAAGACACTGATGAAAGAAATTAAAGATGATACAAACAGATGGAGAGATATACCATGTTCTTGGACTGGAAGAATCAACATTGTGAAAATGACTGTACTACCCAAAGCAATCTACAGATTCAATGCACTCCCTATCAAATTACCAATGACATTTTTTACAGAACTAGAATAAAATATCTTAAAGTCTGTATGGAGACACAGAAGACCCTGAATAGCCAAAGCATTCTTGAGGGAAAAAAACGGAGCTGGAGGAATCAGACTCCCTGACTCCAGACTATACTACAAAGCTACAGTAATCAAGACAATATGGTACTGGCACAAAAACAGAAATATCGATCAATGGAACAGGATAGAAAGCCCAGAGATAAACCCACGCACCTATGGTCAACTAATCTATGACAAAGGAGGCAAGGATATACAATGGAGAAAAGACAGTCTCTTCAATAAGTGATGCTGGGAAAATTGGACAGCTACATGTGAAAGAATGAAATTAGAACACTCCCTAACATACAAGAAAAATAAACTCAAAATGGATTAAAGACCTAAATGTAAGACTGGACACTATCAAACTCTTAGAGGAAAACATAGGAAGAACACTCTTTGACATAAATCCCAGCAAGATCTTTTTTGACCCACCTCCTAGAGTAATGGAAATAAACACAAAAATAAACAAATGGCACCTAATGAAACTTCAAAGCTTTTGCACAGCAAAGGAAACCATAAACAAGATGAAAAGACAACCCTCAGAATGGGAGAAAATATTTGCAAAGGAATCAATGGACAAAGGATTAATCTCCAAAATATACAAACAGCTCATGCAGCTCAATATCAAAAAAACAAACAACTCAATCTAAAAATGGGCAGAAGACCTAAATAGACATTTCTCCAAAGAAGACATACAGGTGACCAAGAAGCACATGAAAAGCTGCTCAACATCACTAATTATTAGAGAAATGCAAATCAAAACTACAATGAGGTATCACCTCATACCAGTTAGAATGGGCATCCTCAGAAAATCTACAAACAATAAATGTTGGAGAGGGTGTGGAGAAAAGGGAACCCTCTTGCAGTGTTGGTGGGAATGTAAATTGATACAGCCACTATGGAGAACAGTGTGGAGGTTCCTTAAAAAACTAAAAATAGAATTACCATATGACCCAGCAATCCCACTACTGGGCATATACCCAGAGAAAACCATAATTCAAAAAGACACATGCACCCCAATGTTCATTGCAGCACTATTTACAATAGGCAGGTCATGGAAGCAACCTAAATGCCCATCGACAGACGAATGGTAAAGAAGATGTGGTGCGTATATACAATGGAATATTACTCAGCCATAAAAAGGAACGAAATTGGGTCATTTGTAGGGATGTGGATGGATCTAGTGACTGTCATACAGAGTGAAGTGAGTCAGAAAGAGAAAAACAAATATTGTATATTAACGCATATTTGTGGAACCTAGAAAAATGGTACAGATGAACCAGTTTGCAGGGCAGAAATTGAGACACAGATGTAGAGGACAAATATGGTATGGACACCAATGGGGGAAAGTGGCGGGGCTGTGGTGGTTGTGTGATGAATTGGGAGATTGAGATTGACATATATACACTAATATGTATAAAATGGATAACTAATAAGAACCTGCTATATAAAAAAATAAAATAAAATTCAAAAAAAATCTTCATTGTCTTTTTTTTAAAAATTTTATTTATTTTTTGGCTATGTGTGTCTTCGTTGCTACATGTGGGCTTTCTCTAGTTGCAGCGAGTGGGGGCTAGTCTTTGTTGCAGTGCACAGGCTTCTCATTGCGGTGGCTTCTCTTGTTGAGGAGCACAGACTCTAGGATGCATGGGCTTCAGTAGTTGTGGCTCACGGGCTCTAGAGCACAGGCTCCGTAGTTGTGGCACACGGGCTTAGTTGCTTCTCAGCATGTGGGATCTTCCCGGACCAGGGCTCGGACCCATGTCCCCTGCATTGGCAGGCGGATTCTTAACCACTGAGCCACCACGGAAGTCCCTGTCTTCTTTTTCTTTTTTAACATCTTTATTGGAGTGTAAATGCTTTAAAATGGTGTGTTAGTTTCTGCTGTATAACAAAGTGAATCAGCTATACATATGCATATATCCCCATATCCCCTCCCTCTTGCGTCTCCCTCCCACCCTCCCTATCCCACCCCTCTAGGTGTTCGCAAAGCACCGAACTGATCTCCCTGTGCTATGCAGCTGCTTCCCATTAGCTATCTATTTTACATTTGGTAGTGTATATATGTCAGTGTTACTCTCTCACTTCGTCCCAGCTTACCCTCCCCCCTCCCCGTGTCCTCAAGTCCATTCTCTACATCTTCGTTTTTATTCCTCTCCTGCCCATAGGTTCTTCAGAACCTTTTTTTTTTTTTAGATTCCATATATATGTGTTAGCATACGGTATTTGTTTTTCTCTTTCTGACTTACTTCACTCTGTATGAGAGACTCTATGTCCATCTACCTCACTGCAAATAACTCAATTTCATTTCTTTTTATGGCTGAGTAATATTCCATTGTATATATGTGCCACATCTTCTTTATCCATTCATCTGTCAATGGACACCTAGGCTGCTTCCATGTCCTGGCTATTGTAAATAGTGCTGCAATGAACATTTTGGTATATGACTCTTTTTGAATTATGGTTTTCTCAGGGTATTTGCCTCTGTCTTCTCTTCTTGAAACACTAAGATGTAATTTTTGGGGTGCCAAATGTCAAGAGATTGAAGAAAGTTACTAACTTTTCTTTTTGATTAGGTTAAATATTTTTGCCTTTCTTCTCTTTTCTCTTTCTCCTCTTTTCTGTTCTCTTGGAAGTATATGATTAGATTTGTTTTTGAAAGGTATTATAATCTTAGCAAAATTTTCATTAGCATTCCCCATGCACACTTTTGTTAAAGGAAACTCATGTTTTGCTCAAGTCACCAGAGAAATGAAAGGAATAATTTAATGCTAAACATGCTTGTACTTTGCCTTAATTTAACTGGACGCACTTCTCTGATATGAGAATAGAAATAAGGCCATAGACCAATACCCACTCTCAGAAAAATTCATAAGTAGCGTGATTTCAAGACTGTTTCCAATTATCCCATGTCCTTTTTGGTTTTAAAGGATGAAACTCTAAATGAGGAGTTGTACCTTCCTGTAGGAAATAGAGCAATAATTGCTGACATTTTTATGTGCTGCTGGAGAGTGCATGTGAGGTATAATGCATATATTTCTACATGGTTCCCACATCAATTGTACAATTTTGTACCTGGCTTACTTGTATTAGTCCTTTTACTAAATTGATGCAGCTAATTTCATTCATTTTATGAAAATTGAATATATATGGAAATATATATTGAAAATATATGGAAACCTGATAAATTGTATTTTACTTGCCAAACCATCTCTTATCATACAGAGTGATTATGAGTAAGTGTTCTTGGGATTTTTTTCTTCTTCTCTTTTTTCCAACCAACAAGGGAAGACCATCTATTTTCTCTTGGTATGAACTCCCATTTCTGTGATTTTAAACGTACCCAAAACCTTGCTCTGGAGAGTCAGATCCAAGAGCCTATATTGCTTGTGACCTTCACGTGATCACTTTCAAACAAATTGCTTTGGTACATCTTTCATTTTTGTGTGATTTTGGTCAGTGTGAGTTAGAAATTACTCAGGTTGGTGAGGAAATTTGTTTTTTTTAATTTTAAAATTTATTTTATTTTATTTATTATTGGCTGCATTGGGTCTTCATTGCTGTGCGTGGGCTTTCTCTAGTTGTGGCCAGAGGGGGCTACTCTTTGTAGCGGTGCACGGGCTTCTCATTGCAGTGGCTTCTCTTGTTGTGGAGCACGGGCTCTAGGCACGCGGGCTTCAGTAGTTGGAAATTTTTAAGATAACTCACTCTATGTACCAAAGAACAAAATGTTACAAAAACTGCCTGCTTGTGTGCTGTGGTTCTTGGCAAAGAATCCTGGCTGAAAAGAACTGACAGTTATAGAGCATGACCCCTGCCCCTGGTCTAGCTCCTTCCACCCTCTGTTGTGGGCTTCCAGGGACTTTTGCTCCTGCAACCATTGGCTACTGAAACTGAGAAGTGAAGTAAGAGCCGCTGAAATGTGCACAGAGCAAAGAGTGGATAAGACCCCATCCTGGTCTGCTCATGATCCGTGCACACCACAATCGTAAAGGAATTCATTAATTCACAGTGAGAAATCACTGTCACAGAGACCTGAAATACTCAGAATCTGCATGTCTTTCTCCCTGTAAACAGACTTACATGGGAAGCCAAATAATAATTATGAAATTGCTACATGAGTATGGAATTAGAAAGTGAGGAGTTAATAACATCAGGCTGAAAGAGCTGGATGTATCCATTTCATAAAAGGGATGTTCTTACTAATGGGACCACAGTATTTGAAGTCCATTAGCTAATACTCCTTCATCCCTAGATGTGCTTGGATAGGCATTCTAACATCTACCTCGGTGACTCACCTTGTTCTGTATTTCCTAACTCACCAGCTCCTTTTAATGATTGATACATTCTTTATTTAGACATGTCAATATATTTAATTATATCGTGGTGAAGTTAGCCCTGCCAGGGAGCCATTCTGTCTCTTTAAAATGATGGTCATTCATCCATCAAATATTTATGGAATGTTTCCTGTGCACCAGGCCCTGTGCCCTGCATTAGGCCTGTAAGTGAGACAAACAAGTGATACAGCCTGGTGGGGGAAATAACAATTACACAAGCAATCACAGTAATGTGTGACGTATTACAGAATGAAAAGAGCAAGGAGCCATAGATCACATCTAGTCTGGGGGGCTTCTGGGAGAAAGTGATGCCAAATTTGACAGCTGAAGGATGGAGTTGGGAACGGCAGAGATGAGAAAAGTATTCTTGGTAAAGGGAACTTCCTATGTGAAGGCTCTGAGGAGAGAGAGTACAAGCTACCTGTAAGGCACTGAAATACTGTCATTAGGGCTAAGATAGAAGGTGAAGATGATAATGGCTGGTGATCTCGGCAGGGAGCTTCATGAAGGATCTTAGCAGACCTGTTAGGTAGATTGGACTCTTTCCTAAAAACAGCGGGGGAAACTTTGGGGCGTTTTAAGCAGAATGATGATTAGGTTTGCAGGTCAGAAGGATCACTCTGGCTGTAGCATGCAGAAGGGGTTTGCAGGGAGAAAGATTAGAACAAGTGAAGGCAATGAGAGGGTCATGGCGTTACTGCAGGCAAGAATGGTTGGTGGGTTGATAGGGTGAATCAGGGTAGTGGCAGTGAGAATGGAGAAAATAGTGTTTTCAGATGTATTTATGGGGAAGAATAGATAAGACTTGATGCCTAGATGAATCTGAAAGGCGGAGGCGATGAGGAATCAAGAACAACTCCAGGTTTGCTGAGATAAGGGATAGTAGGGGAAGATCGGGTGTGGGGAGAAGATGATGAATTCAGGCCAGAACTTATTGAGTTTGAAGCATTCATGAACCTGGAAGGCAGCTGGATACGTAAATCTGTAGCCCCGGAGAATTGTCAGAGCTGGAGACAAGATTTTAGAATCATCATCAGTACAGTCTTCGAAGCGACGAGAAGAGATGAGCTCATTTATGGGAAATATGGAGAATATAAGAAGAGATCAGCAGGAATTCCCTGGCGGTCTAGTGGTTAGGACTCTGAGCTCTCACTGCCGAAGGCCCTGGGTTCAATCCCTGGTCAGGGAACTAAGATCCCACAAGTTGCATGGCCAAAAAACAAACAAACAACAACAAAAAACAAAAAGAAAAGAAAAGAAGAGATCAGCATTATATTTCTGCTGGAATAAAAGCAGCCTGAGAGGTAGAAAGAGGTGGTTTAGATGAACGGCAATTCAACCCTCAAATCCTGTCCTGTGTGTCTGCTCTAGAACCATTTTCCTATTCTGATTTTCTTAGCACAGCTTTCTCTGGAAAATATACTAAGGCAAGGGTTAAAGTGATGTTCATGCTTTATATAGTATGTTCCAACCCGGTGTAGCAAGGATGAGGACAAAGGAAGAGAAGAAAGAGAATCAAAGCAAAATGATGCTCAGTGGGGACCAGATCATGAAAGATCTTACTAGACGTGTTAAGGAACCTGAACTCTACCCACGCTTCCTACCATTGTTACCATTTCACAATGAACAGGTGCCCCAAACTGCTGAGTTCCAGCAACATATCAGATGCCTGGTCCAGCCAGGTCTCCAGCAGAGCAAACACAGGGAACAGTGGAATTGTGGCACACGCTTGGGCAGTTGATGTAGGAAAAGAGCTGGCAAAAGAAGAAAAAGTAAAGAAGTGAATGAATGGTTACTGGAGGCTTGGTGAAGTGCCCTTTTGTGCTCGTTGCATGAAAATGTAGCTTCATAATACTAAGCTCTCGTCTGAGGAGAGCAGATCAGGTTATAAAATTTATGACAGCTTCCTGCACGTTCTGCCATTTGGCTTTTGGGCTCACTTACAATGTAATGGTCATAGTGCTCTTCGTGCCCCATAGGTCAGCAGAAGAATTATCTTCCTGCCTCTGATTATAGCATATTCTCATTTAAGAGTGGCCTTTCCTGATCTTTGCTTGCTGCTCCCCCATCTGTCCCTCCAGTTTGCACATTTGCCCAAATTCAAGCTAGAACTCACAGCTCTCCCTGTAATGTAACATGTCTGCAGTGCTCAGTGTTAACTCACTGAATTGAAAGGATCAAACAGACTAAAGTTTTCTAAACAAGAAAAGCCTCTTACGTTGAATGCTTCCTGAAAATTTGCATATTTTCATTTCACTGCTTTATAAATTATCACCAGGAAGTTAAATCTTTGTAGTCTATAAACAATATGGTGAAGTGCAATTCTTTTTTCTCTAATGGATTTGGTTTTAAAGAAACAAAAGCTTGGATTCAAATGTTTCAAAGATGTTTTCTATGACCTCTTGTTATTTAATAAAACTCATTCATTAAACATCTGATGACTAGGTCTATTACATTTTCTTAAGCTGATGAAACGCTCGTTTTGGAAGGATGGAATGAATAATCACACAATGATTTCACTGCAATACATCTTTGTAGATGTCCAGTGTTATATGGAATTGTGTCACAATTTGCTCTACAAATTGACAGGCTAGCAATCATTATTTTTCATGTATAAGCAGGAGTCCATCTTTGATCTTAATCATATTTTCAGTGGTGGAGGAGGTGGAGGTGGTGAAGCATTATTATTTTCCCTGCATAGAAAATGCCACAAAATAAATCATGTGCAGGGCTGTCATAACGGCCACAATGGTTATGACAGGAAAAAAGAATAGTTACAGCTACCCTTCAGTACACAGTGAAATAGTGAACAATTTGTTAAATATCTCTGGAGTCAATTAAACTGGCATATGATCAGTTTGGTGGCTGCCCAGCCTCACTGGGAGCCAATTAGAATTCCCCCAAAATGAAAATAGATGAATCTGGAAAAACACTGTTAGGTTTACGAGGAAAAGCAAACACATCATTGAGCTAAGAGTAATCTTGGCGGGCATTCTCTGAAGGCTCTCGGTCAGTAGAGGACTGCGTAGTTGTGCCATGTTCACAGGTTTTTGACTGTTTCTTCTGCAATATTTTAAGCCATCACTGCAAGGGAATTAAATTAGTCAGATTTAGCCTCCACAATGTGACAGAACCATTTTGCAAATTGCAGCCATTATTAATTTTGTTCCAGAAGCAGCCTTGCATGAAACATTCGTGTGATTTTTCTTTTCTTTTTGCATTTAAACTACAGATAAACACCACAGATTGCTCCAAATGAATGCTATGAAAATGCTGAAGACTTTACTGCAATTTCTTTTAAAGTCACCTCTTCAATTGTGAAAGATGTTGGAACAATCCAATGATGGATGTTCATTAGTTCACTGCTGTCAAGACAAGTTACTCCACATCTCTGATACTGATTGTGTGTTTGCAGTCATGGTTGAGTGGTTGAAGAAAAAACACTCCACAGAGCTCTCTCGACTGTGTCCAAACCGGCACCCGCTTGAAATATCATTGGCTTACTCAGCAGCATCAAAACCCACAAAAGCAAATAGGTTAGATCCATCCCAGAGACTTTTCTGCAGCAGTAAATGGATTTGTCCTCTTTAGAGCAGGGAGCACAGTTCCAACACAATTATTCTTATTGGACCAGACTAAGGAATTTACTTCAAGTGAGGTTGCTGGTTGTCCTGTGGAAGCTGTGTCAGAATAAATATTCACCAACTCTTCAGAGGCGTAATTTGTTCGTTCCCCCATGAAGCATTTGTGCCCCGTGAACTGTACATAGCGACTTTGTTTAGACAGCAGAAAAATTCTTCTACTCTGTTAACACTTGTGTAGCTCAGGTAAGGTACCATTTTAATGAAAACACGTTAACATCCAGTTCTATGCAAAGGGCCCATTTTCACATGCCAGATGTCCTGAAGCAGTCGCTCTTTGTTACTTGTTCACAATCAGTTTTATTAAGGGAAAAATTCCAAGTGACAGATGTCACCAGTGAATGTCCACATCAGTTTAACAAAGAAGCGCTTTGAAATGTATCATTGTCGGTTAGTATTTAAATGCAAAACCTATACTGTTACGATTTGACAAGATGTAAAGCTTTTCAGATGCAGGAGGACAGTCACTGCCAACTCCTCATGTGGTAGAGCATATACTTCATCCTTCTCCGCATCCAAACCTTCCTAAACCTAAGATAGTGCTGGACATAATGGGCATCTCCATAAGAGGAGATGCTTGATGATGAAAGAGATGATGACTATGGCCCAGTGCTTTTTATGGAGGTGATGGGGGTATCTGACTGATTGAAAGGAAAAACTAGAGAGACTGGTATATGTCATCACCAGTAGGAACAGGATGGGATGTGCTATCAAGAACAAACAAAACTTTTTATGAAAGTGTGAAAATTCATTCTTTCTAAAAATATTGTGTTCCTACTAAGTATAAAATATTAGGTAGAAATTCTAAGTGATACAAAATCGCTGTGGGATAACTTAGATTTCCTGATGTGGCTTGGGCCGTGAATGGTGGCATCTCATTTCTGTGTCTTGAAATTTAAGGACTGTCAACTGTGGGCCTCCAGTTAACAGAAGGTCTTACTTAGTATTGGTTTATAATGATCTTGAAATGAGGTCATTAGAACTGTCCCTAAAGCGGAGCACTTTGGGAGAACTTCTTCTATTGGACTGAGAATTAGGCAATAGGAGCTCTAGGGATACTAAAAATGACCTTGGGAGTGTTAGGTCATTCCTAACACCAACACCCCATGTGTGTTTAAAGCAGCCATCAAGTATATTAAGGCTTATATCTTATTCCTTCGCCCATTGACTCTGGAAATGTCAACACCATTGATATGTGTCCAAGGTAGCCTCCATTTGTATACGTCAAGCTGGGACACCCCTCTTCTGTTGGCCCCATAAAGGGTATGCTCCTTGTCCCCTAATATCCTGGACGTGACATATTCCATGTCCTCACTGTAAAGGCGTCATTCAGAAACTTGTTTGATCATTTTCTCTTCATATGCCCTGCCCAGCTGACAAAGGTATTCTTATTTTTTTTGACAGGGATTACTTTTTCTCCTTAGACTTTTGAATCTTTTAAATATTTAATGTATTAAACCAAGTGCTACAGCCGAGCCTCCTCTTTCACTGGTATCAGGGATAATACTGGGGCAGATAGGGTTGGAAATAACTCCTTTTCAAAGAGACATATTTTTTTCAATTCGGTCTCTGATTAAATCAGCGCTTCCAATTTATCATAGCATGTTAGTAACAAAACCAGTCAATTTTTTGCCAGGGGCATTCCATCTTCTAGTAAAATCTCCGGGACACAAAGAGTACATTTATCATGAGGGGATTATAAAGGTTCACTTTGACATTTCAAGGGAGACTGATTATATGTATTCTTTTCATGAGATGCTGAAAATCTATGTGTATGTCAGTTATGCCCAAGAAACTACAGCTCTTGACAACTTCCCTACCTCCAAAGTTAGACTGCTGGCTCCCCCAGTTAGGGGAAATTTCCACTTTTAGCTTGCTATGGACTGAATATTTGTGTCCCCACTAATTCATGTGTTGAAATCTAACCGCCAAGGTGATGGTGTTAAGACGTGGGGCTTTTGGGAGGTGCTTAGGTCATGAGGGTGGGATTAGTGCCCTTATAAAAGAGATCCCAGAGAAATTAAAAAAGAAAAGAAAAGAAAAACAATAAAAGAGATCCCAGAGAGATGTCCCTTCCACATGTGAGGTCACAGCAAAGAGGCAGCATCTGGGGCTTCCCTGGTGGCGCAGTGGTTGGGAATCTGCCTGCCAATGCAGGGGACACGGGTTCGTGCCCCAGTCTGGGAAGATCCCACATGCCGCGGAGCGGCTGGGCCCGTGAGCCAGAACTACTGAGCCTGCGCGTCTGGAGCCTGTGCTCCGCAAGGGGAGAGGCCGCGACAGTGAGAGGCCCGCGCACAGTGATGAAGAGTGGCCCCCGCTCGCCACAACTAGAGAAAGCCCTTGCACAGAAACGAAGACCCAACACAGCCAAAAATAAATAAATAAATAAATAAATAAATTTATAAAAAAAAAAAAAAAAAGGCAGCATCTATAAACCAGGAAGTGGGCTCTTATCATACACCAAATCTGCTGGTACTGAGATCTTGGACTTCTCACCCTCCAGAACTGTGAGAAATAAATATTTGTTTATAAGCTACCTAGTTTATAGTATTTTTGTTATTACAGCCCAAACTAAGATGTAGCTTAAATATAGTTCCTAGTATGTTGTAAATAAATAGAATTTTTAAGCTTTAAGCACATTTATAATATACAGATAATTGGGAAAGCAAACACTTTTTACAGTTTTTATTATGGAAATTTTCAGATACTCAAAGGTAGAGAGTATAGTATAATAAACCCACATATACCCAACTTGAGCAATTATCAACATTTAGCTAATTATGCCTCCGTCCCTCCACCCATTTTTTTGCTGCAGTATTTTAAAACAAATCCCAGACATCATGTTATTTCATACCTAAAGCTTTCGTATGCATTTCTAACTAACAAGATCTTTCTCCCCCTATTTAAAAAGAAAGAAACATAACTACTATGCATTACCATAGATACTAAAATCAACAATAATTTCTTTAATTTCATTTAAACCCAAGACAATATTCAAATGTCCTTGATTGTCTCAAACTTGTCTTTTTATGGTTGATTTATTTATTAGCAGGTTCCATACAAGGTTCCCATGCTGCATTTAATGAACGTTAGGTCTTTTTAATCCACACACCCTGACCCGCTCCATTTATTCATGCCATTAGTTTGTTAGAGAAACATCATTTATCCTGAAGAATGTCTCACATTGTGAACTTGGTCAATGCTACCTCATCACGTCAACACATTTGCTCTTCTCTCCTCCATATTTTTCTATAACTGAAATTTAGGCGTAGAAAACTGGTTAGATTCAGGTTGAATTTTTTAGACGCAATTCCTTCCCAGGCGGTGTACGGTGCTTCCTCGGGTGTCACGTCACAATGTGATGATCGTCCCAGTTATTTTACTCACGCTGAGATTGGGTGGGGTGGGCAGGTGGTATTAGGTTAATGTCTCCATTATAAGTTTTGCCATCAACCTTCCCCCAAATGAACACCTTTTAATTACATGTTCACTGACAATGGATTCACTGTCACTTAGTTATGTACTTGAGACTCTTTGACCCATGCTTCCTTCGAACACATCTCTGGTTCCTACGCTGCTCCTTATTCCTCGTTTTGACACCAATTTTATGCTTCAAAAAAGGCACTTTCTTTAACAGAGTTCTTTACTCTCCATTTCCCTCAAAGTGCTTACACAATTTTCTTTTTTATTGGCAGGCACTTTTCTTCATCCTCCCGCCACCCCCACCCTTTTTTTTAACCAGACACAGATTCGTCAGTGGTTTTAAAATTTTTTTATTTTTTATTGAAGTATAGTTGATTTACAATGTTGTGTTAGTTTCAGGTGTACAGCAAAGTGATTCAGTTATACATATACATGTATCTATCCTTTTTCAGATTCTTTTCCCATTTAGGTTATTACAGAGTATTGAGTAGAGTTCCCTGTGCTATATAGTCGGTCCTTGTTGATTATCTATTTTATATATAGTAGTGTGTATACGTTAATCACAACCTCCTAATTTATCCTCCACCCCCACCTTTCACCTTTGGCAACCATAAATTTGTTTTCTAAGTCTGTGAATCTGTTTCTGTTTTGTAAATAAGTTCATTTGTATTGTATTTTAGGTTCCACATATGGGATATTATATGATATATGTCTTTCTCTGTCTGACTTACTTCACTTAGTAGGGTAATCTCTAGGTCCATCCATGTGGCTGCAAATGGCATTATTTCATTCATTTTTATGGCTGCATAGTATTCCATTGTACATATGTACCACATCTTCCTTATCCATTTATCTGTCGATAGACATTTAGGTTGCTTCCATGTCTTAGCTGTCAGTGTTTTAGACACAGATCTCTTGGTAAGTAAGGCCCAGGATGCACTTTAACTTGCACAATTGCAACCATGGCATCATCCATATGATAGGTCTGCTGGGCCTTCATCTGTAAGGTCCTGTGGGTTCAAGTAGGCTACTTGGAGGAACTGCTGTGATTTGTCAGTGACCTTGCAACACAGAACCACCTAGAACCTTTCAAGTAGTGAATGCTATTGAATAAACAACTTATAATTAACTATACTTGAATTTTCAAATTCCCACTGTTCATGTGATACATAAATAGTAAATAACATATATTCGTATATAACCTACTGAGTCCCAGTCTTGGGAGCAAATAATTCCTTTGCATGGGAAGAGTGGGTACAGAAGATATTTACAGTGGATTCAGAAAACCATTAAGAAAAAGGGTTTGGGGTAATAAGAAAGATTCTTTAGGTAACAATTCAACTGGGCAATATTTATTTTTCAACTAAGCTGTTACATTTCCATGAACCTGCTCCCACCTCTCCAGGAGGGGACACTCTGAAGAAATAATAGGAACAGTTACCATTCCATGAGTGCTTTATTGGGTGCCAATCACAGGAACAGATTTCACATTCCTGAGGTTCTGAGAGATTATATAACTTGTGCAAAACCACACAGGGAGTAACTGTCAAAATTTTTCATAAACAGAGGTCTCTTAAACATGACACTATATTGTTTTTTTGCTGGAAAGGCCTGAGAAAAGCCACAACTTCTGCAGTTTCTACATTGTGGAGATTTGTGCAGCAGTCATTAGTAATAGGAAGAACTCTGAAGACAAAAGATTGTACTCTCAGGGTTAAACTTAGGGCAATTGAAGATAATGAGACAGAACTGTTTGCAATGACATGTTAATGACAGTTCCAGAAAGCCACCAAACCAGCACTCCCCAGTGAGAAGCACATGATTAAAGAATGTGAGTTGAGGATGGAGAAGCAGGAATAGAAAATGAAATAGGAGCAGTGAGGTCATGACTCTGGCTGTACTGCTCTCGGCCAAGGTCTTCACCAAGAGAGAACAGATGGGTAGATAATCCCACACCCAGGCTGGACTTGGACTTCAATTACTTGTAACTTGCTGCCTATATCTGTGATAAAAATCATTAGGTTTAATTATTCTCAACCAAATACATTTTCAAATTGGGTGACTCTCTTCAGTTATTGTGTAGAGCAGCATCTGGACCGGTTGGACTTGACCCATATGGGTAGTCATTCTCTGGGTGCTGTAATAAAGTAGGTCAAGTGAGAATCACACTTACAAAATAGTTCCCAAATAGGGATAATGTTGGAAAGAACCAGCTGTTACACCTGCATTAGAAAAACACACATAGACTTATCAGATTGCTTAGTCTTAATTAATATAACCAGTAATTAGTAACCAATATAACCATCATAAAATGTGCAGTTCCTATGAAACTTCCTTACTTGACTACTGCAAAGATCATCCTAACTAGATAACTCCTTCCATTTTAAAACCAGGGTTTAATTATACCTGTGATACATGAAGATGTTCTCTCTCCAAAAAACCAAATCACTACCAACAATGCAAAAATTCAACATTTATTCTGGGGTTATAAAGTAATTCCTTCTGAACAGATCTCCACAAGCAAAGGAAAGCAATTAATTCAAAGGAGCTTTATGCTTTTAATTTTTAAAAATTAAAAAAAATTTTTTAATGTAAAAAATAATTTATCTTTAAGGCAGAAACATAGCTCAGAGGATACTTGCAAATGAGAAATGGGGACAGAAGTGCGAAGAAGTGTAAGTTGCTAATTTTCCCATCTTAATTGGGAGACAACAGAAACCTATTGGTTTCTGAAGTTGTTCCATTGGTGTTGGTATTGAGGTTATTGATTTTATTTTATTTTTTTTAGTTATTTCTGAGATATACATTTTAAAGTTATAACTAGAATTATGACTTATAACGTTATACCAGAACATATAAGATTTATAGAAATTTCATATAATGTCGGAAACATTTATATTAACATATTTCCATACAAATAACCCAAAGAAAGTTTAGTATTAGTTGTTTTTTTCAGTTTTGTTTTGTTTGTTTGTTTGTTTATACTGCAGGTTCTTATTAGTCATCAATTTTATACACATCAGTGTATACATGTCAGTCCCAATCACCCAATTCAGCACACCACCATCCCCACCCCACCACGGTTTTCCCACCTTGGTGTCCAGATGTTTGTTCTCTACATCTGTGTCTCAACTTCTGCCCTGCAAACCAGTTCATCCATACCATTTTTCTAGGTTCCACATACATGCGTTAATATATGATATTAGTTTTTCTCTTTCTGACTTGCTTCACTCTGTATGACAGTCTCTAGATCCATCCACGTCTCAACAAATGACTCAATTTCGTTCCTTTTTATGGCTGAGTAATATTCCATTGTATATATGTACTACATCTTCTTTATCCATTCGTCTGTCGATGGGCATTTAGGTTGCTTCCATGACCTGGCTATTGTAAATGGTGCTGCAGTGAACATTGGGGTGCATGTGTCTTTTTGAATTATGGTTTTCTCTGGGTATATGCCCAGCAGTGGGATTGCTGGATCATATGGTAATTCTATTTTTCATTTTTTAAGGAACCCCCATACTGTTCTCCATAGTGGCTGTATCAATTTACATCCCCACCAACAGTGCAAGAGGTTTCCCTTTTCTCCACACCCTCTCCAGCATTTGCTGTTTGTAGACTTTCTGATGATGCCCATTCTAACTGGTGTGAGGTGATACCTCATTGTAGTTTTGATTTGCATTTCTCTAATAATTAGTGATGTTGAGCAGCTTTTCATGTGCTTCTTGGCCACCTGTATGTCTTCTTTGGAGAAATTTCTATTTAGGTCTTCTGCCCATTTTTGGATTGGGGTGTTTGTTTCTTTAATATTGAGCTGCATGAGCTGTTTATATATTTTGGAGATTAATCCTTTGTCTGTTGATCGTTTGTGAATATTTTCTCCCATTCTGAGGGTTGTCTTTTCGTCTTTTTTATGGTTTCCTTTGCTGTGCAAAAGCTTTTAAGTTTCATTAGGTCCCATTTGTTTATTTTTGTTTTTATTTCCATTACTCTAGGAGGTGGATCAAAAAAGATCTTGCTGTGATTTATGTCAAAGAGTGTTCTTCCTATGTTTTCCTCTAAGAGTTTGATAGTGTTCAGTCTTACATTTAGGTCTCGAATCCATTATGAGTTTATTTTTGTGTATGGTGTTAGGGAGTGTTCTCATTCCCTTCTTTTACATGTAGCTGTCAAGTTTTCCCAGCACCACTTATTGAAGAGACTGTCTTTTCTCCATTGTATATCTTTGCCTCCTTTGTCATAGATTAGTTGACCATAGGTGTGTGGGTTTATCTCTGGGCTTTCTATCTTGTTCCATTGATCTATGTTTCTGTTTTTGTGCCAGTACCATATTGTCTTGATTACTGTAGCTTTGTAGTATAGTGTGGAGTCAGGGAGTCTGATTCCTCCAGCTCCGTTTTTTTCCCTCAAGACTGCTTTGGCTATTCGGGGTCTTCTGTGTCTCCATACAAATTTTGAGATAATTTGTTCTAGTTCCGTAAAAAATGTCATTGGTAATTTGATAGGGATTGCATTGAATCTGTAGATTGCTTTGGGTAGTATAGTCATTTTCACAGTATTGATTCTTCCAGTCCAAGAACATGGTATATCTCTCATCTGTTGGTATCATCTTTAATTTCTTTCATCAGTGTCTTATAGTTTTCTGCATACAGGTCTTTTGTTTCCCTAGGTAGGTTTATTCCTAGGTATTTTATTCTTCTTTTTGCAATGGTAAATGGGAGTGTTTCCATAATTTCTCTTTCAGATTTTTCATTAGTGTATGGGAATGCAAGAGATTTCTGTGCATTAATTTTGTATCCTGCAACTTTACCAAATTCATTGATTAGCTCTAGTAGTTTCCTGGTGGCATCTTTAGGATTCTCTGTGTATAGTATCATGTCATCTGCAAACAGTGACAATTTTACTTCTTGTTTTCCAATTTGTATTCCTTTTTTTTCTTTTTCTTCTCTGATTGCCGTGGCTAGGACTTCCAAAACTATGTTGAATAATAGGGGTGAGAATGGACATCCTTGTTTCATTCCTGATCTTAGAAGAAATGCTTTCAGTTTTTCACCATTGAGAATGATGTTTGCTGTGGGTTTGTCATATATGGCCTTTATTATGTTGAGCAGGTTCCCTCTATGCCCACTTTCTGGAGAGTTTTCATCATAAATGGGTGTTGAATTTTGTGAAAAGCTTTTTCTGCATCTATTGAGATGATCATATGGTTTTTATTCTTCAATTTGTTAATGTGGTGTATCACATTGATTGATTTGCATATATTGAAGAATCCTTGCATCCCTGGGATAAATCCCACTTGATCATGGTGTTGATTCTTTTAATGTGTTGTTGGATTCTGTTTCCTAGTATTTTGTTGAGGATTTTTGCATCTATATTCATCAATGATATTGTTCTGTAATTTTCTTTTCTTGTAGTATCTTTGTCTGGTTTTGGGATCAGGGTGATGGTGGCCTCATAGAATGAGTTTGGGAGAGTTCCTTCCTCTGCAATTTTTTGGAAGAGTTTGAGAAGGATGGGTGTTAGCTCTTCTCTAAATGTTTGATAGAATTCACCTGTGAAGCCATCTGGTCCTGGACTTTTGTTTGTTGGAAGATTTTTTTTTTTTTTTTTTTTTTTTAAAGTTTTACTTGATTTTATTTATTTATTTATTTATTTTTGGCTGTGTTGGGTCTTCGGTTCGTGCGAGGGCTTTCTCCAGTTGCGGCAAGCGGGGGCCACTCTTCATCGCGGTGCGGGGACCGCTCTTCATCGCGGTGCGCGGGCCTTTCTCCATCGCGGCCCCCCCCGTCGCGGGGCACAGGCTCCAGACGCGCAGGCTCAGCAATTGTGGCTCACGGGCCCAGCTGCTCCGTGGCATGTGGGATCTTCCCAGACCAGGGCTCGAACCCGTGTCCCCTGCATTAGCAGGCAGATTCTCAACCACTGCGCCACCAGGGAAGCCCCTGTTGGAAGATTTTTAATCACAGTTTCAATTTCATTCCTTGTGATTTGTCTGTTCATATTTTCTATTTCTTCCTGGTTCAGTCTTGGAAGGTTATACATTTCTAAGAATTTGTCCATTTCTTCCAGGTTGTCCATTTTATTGGCATAGAGTTGCTTGTAGTAGTCTCTTAGGATGCTTTGTATTTCTGCGGTGTCTCTTGTAACTTCTCCTTTTTCATTTCTAATTTTATTGATTTGAGTCCTCTCCCTCTTTTTCTTGATGAGTCTGGCTAATGGTTTATCAGTTTTGTTTATCTTCTCAAAGAACCAGCTTTTAGTTTTATTGATCTTTGCTATTGTTTTCTTTGTTTCTATTTCATTTATTTCTGCTCTGATCTTTATGATTTCTTTCTGTCTGCTAATTTTGGGTTTTGTTTGTTCTTCTTTCTCTAGTTCCTTTAGGTGTAAGGTTAGATTGTTTGAGATTTTTCTTGTTTCTTGAGGTAGGCTTGTATAGCTATAAACTTCCCTCTTAGAACTGCTTTTGCTGCATCCCATAGGTTTTGGATCATCGTGTTTTCATTGTCATTTGTCTCTAGGTATTTTTTGATTTCCTCTTTGATTTCTTCAGTGATCTCTTGGATATTTAGTAACGTATTGTTTAGCCTCCATGTGTTTGTGTTTTTTACGTGTTTTTCTCTGTAATTCATTTCTAATCTCATAGCATTGTGGTCAGAAAAGATGCTTTATATGATTTCAATTTTCTTAAATTTACTGAGGTTTGATTTGTGACCCAAGATGTGATCTATCCTGGAGAATGTTCCATGCGCACTTGAGAAGAAAGTGTAATCTGCTGTTTTTGGATGGATTGTCCTATAAATATCAATTAAATCTATCTGGTCTATTATGTCATTTAAAGCTTCTGTTTCCTTATTAATTTTCTGTTTGGATGATCTGTCCATTGGTGTAAGTGAGGTGTTAAAGTCCCCCACTATTATTGTGTTACTGTCAATTTCCTCTTTTATAGCTGTTAGCGGTTGCCTTATGTATTGAGGTGCTCCTATGTTGGGTGCATATATATTTAAAATTGTTATATCTTCTTCTTGGATTGATCCCTTGATCATTATGTAGTGTCCTTCCTTGTCTCTTGTAACATTCTTTATTTTAAAGTCTATTTTATCTGATATGAGTATAGCTACTCCAGCTTTCTTTTGATTTCCATTTGCATGGAATATCTTTTTCCATCCCCTCACTTTCCATCTGTATGTGTCCCTAGGTCTGAAGTGGGTCTCTTGTAGACAGCATATATATGGATCTTGTTTTTGTATCCATTCAGCAAGCCTGTGTCTTTTGGTTGGAGCATTTAGTCCATTCACGTGTAAGGTAATTATCGATATGTATGTTCCTATGACCATTTTCTTAATTGTTTTGGGTTTGTTTTTGTAGATCCTTTTCTTCTCTTGTGTTTCCCACTTAGAGAAGTTCCTTTAGCATTGTTGTAGAGCTGGTTTGGTGGTGCTGAATTCTGTTAGCCCTTGCTTGTCTATAAAGGTTTTGATTTCTCCATCGAATCTGAATGAGATCCTTGCCGGGTAGAGTAATCTTGGTTGTAGGTTCTTCCCTTTCATCACTTTAAGTATATCATGCCACTCCCTTCTGGCTTGTAGAGTTTCTGCTGAGAAATCAGCTGTTAACCTTATGAGAGTTCCCTTGTATGTTATTTGTTGTTCTTCCCTTGCTGCTTTCAATAATTTTTCTTTGTCTTTAATTTTTGCCACTTTGATTACTATGTGTCTCGGCGTGTTTCTCCTTGGGTTTATCCTGTATGGGACTCTCTGCGCTTCCTGGACTTGGATGGCTATTTCCTTTCCCATGTTAGGGAAGTTTTCAACTATAATCTCTTCAAATATTTTCTCTGGTCCTTTCTCTCTCTCTTCTCCTTATGGGACCCCTATGATGCGAACATTGTTGCGTTTAATGTCCCAGAAGTCTCTTTGGTTGTCTTCATTTCTTTTCATTCTTTTTTCTTTATTTTGTTCCACAGCAGTGAATTCCACCATTTTGTCTTCCAGGTCACTTATCCGTTCTTCTGCCTCAGTTATTCTGCTATTGATTCCTTCTAGCGTAGTTTTCATTTCAATTATTGTATTGTTCATCTCTGTTTGTTTGTTCTTTAATTCTTCTAGGTCTTTGTTAAACATTTCTTGCATCTTCTCAATCTTTGCCTCCATTGTTTTTCCGAGGTCCTGGATCATCTTTACTATCATTATTCTGAATTCTTTTTCTGGAAGGTTGCCTATCTCCACTTCATTTAGTTGTTTTTCTGGAATTTTATCTTGTTCCTTCATCTAGTACATAGCCCTCTGCCTTTTCATCTTGTCTATCTTTCTGTGAATGTGGTTTTGTTCCACACGCTGCAGGACTGTAGTTCTTCTTGCTTCTGCTCTCTGCCCTCTGGTGGATGAGGCTATCTAACAGGAGCTTTGTTTTTGCAGCCATTGAAGGGGAAGTGTTGAGGAAGAATCCCCTGAAATTTGCCTAATTTTCGTTTTGCTTCCATGGGGGAGCCTGGCCATGTGCTGGGTTAGTTAACAACTCGTGTCTAAGGCTCACTAAAAGGAATTTCAGGGGTCATGTAATTTATTGCCTGTATGGAAGCAAAACCAGCAGGGAATCCATTTCTCAGGGGGATTTGGCAGTGACATGTATTTTTAAAAAGACCAAAGAGATATTTTCTGTGTTTTTTTTTTCCCTCTAAGATTATTTCTCCTTCTGTAGAGTCTATAACCAGAATAGTATTCATTCTACTATTTAAAAAACAGTAAAATTTTCTGTGTCATGATTCTGGAACACTTTTTTTAGCTTTGTTATCTTTTCCTGTAGGGCTGTCATTAAAGTATGCCAATGAGAAGAAAAACAAAATTAAAAGCTATTCTGAGGGCTTCCCTGGTGGCGCAGTGGTTAAGAATCTGCCTGCCAATGCAGGGGACACGGGTTCGAGCCCTGGTCTGGGAAAATCCCACATGCTGCGGAGCAGCTAAGCCCGTGAGCCACAACTACTGAGCCTGCGCGTCTGTAGCCTGTGCTCCGCAACAAGAGAGGCCGCGACAGTGAGAGGCCCGTGCACCGCGATGAAGAGTGGCCCCTGCTCGCTGCAACTAGAGAAAGCCCTCACACAGAAACGAAGACCCAACACAGCCATAAATAAATAAATTAATTAAAAAAAAAAGCTATTCTGAGAAATTAAGAATCTTTTTTCTTAGGAATTTTTTTTCAGGTGGAAGAAAAATTGGGGATTTGAGGTTACTTTCATTATCGCTCTTCAAAAATCACAAATAGCTTTTACCTTTTTCTCTTTCTTCTTTTTAAACAGTTCAGACATTTTCATTTTAAAATAACCTTCAGTTGAGAAGAAAGGCAATGTAAAAACTTCAGTAAGGCAGAGGAATCTGAATAATGTTTTAGGGCAGTTATTCCCAGGGGATTTGGAGGACTAGGGTTAGATTTTATATCAGAATTACCAATGGCTTTTTTCAAATTGTATTTGCTTAGTAAGGGCAAGACAGAATTCGAAGGGATTGAAGATGATACAGAGAGGGCAGTGGCCTTTCCTATGGAAAGTGGTTAATGCTGCATTTTGTCAGAATTGTTGAGGGGTTCTCAAATGAATGAACATTTGTCCAGATTCCTCCCTCCCTCCCTTCTTTCCTTGTTTTGGGGGGTGGGGGGGAGATTCTGTTGCACATCCAAACTCACTTGCTTCCCACCAAAGACGTTGCAAAAGGCCAGGTTTTTGTCCACACCTTGCTCTAACCAGCAAAGTGTGAGAACGTGCTTCAGCTTGACCAATCACATGCTTTCACTGGAATTTTGAATGAGGAGCGAGTGACACAGAAGCAGGACAGCTCCAGTTCCCAAGGCCAGTGGCCGAGCTCAGTGTCCAGAGCCGGGGGATGGGGAGCGGCAGCAGCAAAGATACCCACACACATTTCTGGTCCTCTTTCCCCGGTCTTGCTGGCCAATTTTGGGAGCTACTCAATGTGCTTCCAGCACGTTCTTTTTCTGTTGCGTCATTCGGTGTGGGTTTCCGTTGCTAGCCATAAAATCTTCATGGACACAGGCTCTTTCTGAGATTTGGCCCTGGAGATGTAGAAGTTAACCTGAGCTCCTGTCGCATGGCACAGAAGCAGTCACCTGTGCGGGTGGCCTTGCTAAAGTCTGACCTGTACCTTCTTACCTGATTTCACTCAGGACACTGTTCTTGCCCAAATCAAAGCCCAAAGGAGAATGATGTAATCACCAAGAGTTCAGAGAACAGAGTCAAAGAAGCATAGTTTCAAGAAAAAGATTGATGTCACCCTTTCCAGCCCTTTCAACATTAGTTGAATTCCTATTCTTTTATGGAGAGCAGCAGTTCTGGAAAAGGCACTGGTGTCTTGAGGTTCAATGTTGGGGTTCACTTAGTTAAACCTTGTTGAAGACAAACCTGCCAGCAGCTGACAGTCACCTTTTCCTGTTTCCTTCCCACCCATCCACTGAATCCATTTCAGGGTGGCGAAAAGTAGCAATGCAGAGTGAAGGCCAGCTCTTACCTGCTGAGACGTTCTGAGACGGAGCCTCTGAAAATGAGAATATAATTTATCAAGCAGTGTGTGTTTAATGATTCAGACAGATCCGTATGTGCTTTTGTTTCAGCCGCTCTAATGAGAATGCGTCAAGTTCAGTTAGATTCTTCTATTATCAGGCTCGTTCCTGAGTAAAGCAGAGTGGCTGCTCTCCTGAGAGGCATGGTCTTCCTATAGGGATGCGCTAAGTTTGCAGAGGGGTGTTCTTCATCATCTGGGACCTTTGGTTTAGGACTGAGCCCCCTTCCGTTGTCAAAAATCAATCTATTCTTTTCATAAGGAATTTGACAACATTCCAGCATCATTATCCACCGCTGGTTTTTAGCAAGCAAAGAAAAAAGGTCTAAGGCGAGATCTTCAAGAGTGAGTGATTTCGAGGGAAGCAGTGTGGGCTGGAGCCAGAGGCCGATGCAGAACAAGAGGTCACATTGTTTAACAGACCACAAGGAAATGACATTCCTTTCCGGTCTCTGCTGAAATGAAGGTCAAGTCTTCCGGTTTGGAGACAACTGGTGTCCCAAGGGGACAGAATGTTTTACAGTCAGAGGAATGTGCTGTCCAGCAAATAGATCCTGAAATACATGAATGGCCAAGGATTAGTATAAATGTTTCACTGGAGAAAAAGGATCCTCCCCCCGATTCTAGCAGAAGCTTGTGCTTTTGTATAAAAAGAGACTCTGGAGATAAAAATGGGAATTTAGCGTGAAGCAAATAATCTTTTTTTTTTCCCAACTCAATATTCCATCTGCCTTAAGGGTGAAGAATGCATAAGAAGCTCTGTGGCAGTGGAAACTAAGCAGGGTTTTCTCTATAGTAGCTGAACATGCTCCACGTGGGGGCAGAGTCTAATGGCTTATTTGTGAGGATGGTCAAGTAAGGGCAGGGGTATAGAGAATATAG
This sequence comes from Balaenoptera acutorostrata, assembly GCF_949987535.1. Classification (NCBI taxonomy): domain Eukaryota; kingdom Metazoa; phylum Chordata; class Mammalia; order Artiodactyla; family Balaenopteridae; genus Balaenoptera; species Balaenoptera acutorostrata. The sequence continues at coordinate 12,424,501 of NC_080066.1, read as the reverse complement.
AAGACAAGGTAACTAGGAAGAGCTCCTCTGAATGTATTTCTATGTCATCACTCTTGGGGTGTCTGAGACCAAGATTCCTTACCTGTTGCTTTGGGCTGAGATTTTCATGCTGATTCCTTCATAGGCAATTTGCATTAGAAAAATTTGCAATTCAGGGATGAAAATCCACAAATTTGCTTTCTTTTACTATTTGGTGGATGTCTGTAAACCATATCATCAGTCTCTTGGGAAACTTAACAACTGGCAGCCCTCATGAGGACACTGCAAGTGACGGCCAAAACTTCGAGTCCCCCTGGGAAAAAAAATCATCTCAGTGATTCTTGGATTAAAATTCCATCTGTAATTTACCTCCTCTGTTCCTCTACTTTGATATCTGTGTTTTCATTGACTAGTTCCTACTGTTGGCTCTTTAATAACATCCTGAGGGAGTCTTGAGATTGTTGACACTTTTAGCAAATTACTAGAATTTTGACAGCATTTCCGTCAGTCACCTTTTGTTCTAATAATAATAATAATATTTATTGAGTGCTTACTACATATGTGTTAAGCACTATGTAATTTTTATAACAAGTCTACTTAATGTTGGTGCTATAGCTCATTTTAAGGATTACACAACTATAGCACAGGGATTATCTAAGTGATTTCTGCACACTAGCTGTTTTCTTGTTTGCTATTATGTTTCTGGGTTTTTTTTTTGTTTTTTTTTTTGAGATTTTCTTTTCTTTTCTTTTTTAATTATTAGCACCTTTAATTATTATTTATTTATTTATTTATTTTGGCTGTGTTGTGTGTCTTCGTTTCTGTGTGAGGGCTTCCTCTAGTTACGGCAAGCGGGGGCCACTCTTCATCGCGGTGCGCGGACCTCTCACTATCGCGGCCTCTCTTGTTGCGGAGCACAGGCTCCAGACGTGCAGGCTCAGTAGTTGTGGCTCACGGGCCTAGCTGCTCCGCGGCATGTGGGATCTTCCCAGACCAGGGCTCGAACCCGTGTCCCCTGCATTGGCAGGCAGATTCTCAACCACTGCGCCACCAGGGAAGCCCTCTGGGTTTTTTTGTTTTTGTTTTTTTTGCATGTGTTCAGGGAGAGTCTTGCTGGCTTTGTAGGTTGATGAAAGCACATCCTGATATTTCACTTCTTTACGCCCTCTTCCTGCCATGTCAGGAGAACCTCATTAGATTTTGTGATTGTTTCTGATCCTTTTCAAGTTAGAGTTGCTTAACTTACTCTTCAGCAGTGTATCAGAGTTGGCTGCTGGTGGCTGATAGGTATTATCAGAGGCTGCAGATCAGAAAATGCTTCATCAACTTGAGTGCTGTGTGGCTCTGAAAGGGCAAGCACATGGGTATTTCCTTCCATCATAGTGATGGAACGGTAGTAAAAATTAACTAATTTGCTGTCTGAATGGATGTCTTTGATTCAAGGCCTTAAAAAACTATGCTAATACTGCCTTTTATCTATTTGAAATCTTGTATTGAAATTTCCTGAAACTCTAAAAGGGTTGAGCACACAAAATTAGACTTTTTCTAAATGCTGGGTGAGTTGACTCAGAATGCACAGTATGTTAATTTGATTTCTTTAATATTTACCAACGTGCTGTCCAATAAATGATATATATGACATGCAGGAACCAAATATTTTAAATATGGATACAAAATGAGCAACTTAGGAAACAACTATAAGATTTCTTTATTTTCCCCAAATGATTATAAAATTTCCCAAAATAGATTCCTTGGGACACTAACCCCACAAGTGGTTCCCTGAAAAAAAAAAAAAAGAAGTTAAATGGTCCAATAAATTTGGGAGACAGTGCATACTTTGTTTCTTACTTGGAGAGATGAATGCACATTAGCATGTAGTAGAATCTGCAACACTCTGCAGTAGGAAATCTGGATTTTATTTAAGCCCATTCTTTCTCAAATGTACTTGACCATGGAATATTTTATTGGGTAATGCATTTAACATCCCACAGACCACCTTTTGGGAAATGCTGGACAGTGAAAATGGAAAGAAAGAGACAAGCTTAAGCTTTTCAGATGTGGATTCTTCTACCAGAGAGATTCTGAGAATGCCAATCCCTGCCATCAGGATTAGTGCAGGTTCAAACCTATGAGAGAAATTTTGGGGGCAATGTGGAAGAACAGCAGGGGAAAGTCTGTACTGGTATGCACCCGTCCAACAGCCTGGCATGTAATTTGGACCAGCTCCCCATTGCTGGCACTCTCTATAATCAGAGAGAAGATCCTGTGTTCACGCCCCTTCCTTAACCAGATGCAAAAGAGGGGAAGAGACTTGTGAAAACTGGATACCTACCCTTTTATTTATATTTATAAGAATTTTGGTACATCAGAGTTTTTTCCAAAGTAAATCACATATATATTAATACTTTTGTTTTTTCCTTAATGGGAAAATACTACTCTTGAGTATCCTATAATCAGTCTTAAGGTCAGTTTCTATGTGTCGATTTCTTTAGACCTATTGAATAAGAGAGGAATTTATATATGTCACAACCTATTGCATTGTATTTGTTTTGAATGTGAATATTGCATTTCATGCCCTATGCTTTCCCACACCCCGTGGTTATATCTTTCGTAGGAACTATTCCAGTTAGATCATGGCTCTTGAACGCTGGCCAAGCCAAGCTCCAAAAAAATGTGCTGGTGTCAATTTTTATTAGCACTTTTGCTTAGATAAAAAGCTCCCAAATGGAAAAGGTGACAGAGCAGAGTTGAGGAAAGCTCTACTGTATGTCAATAGATCAACATCTTGAGTTTTCAAAGAGGCTGCATGTCTTTCAGCTGTCTTTAGAGGAGGGAAATGGATCAGGATTTCATAAACTTGAATTCTTGGTCCATGGCCCCTCGCCAGCTTCCCCCCAGGATCCTGCCCAGCTTTTGGTCTTACCAGCAGGCTTGTTATGTGCTCCCTCTGAAGAGGGCTTTTTAATCTGGAAGAGGACACTGTCTCCCTTGTTGAGAGGGAGTCTGGAAGGATGTTCCTGGGCCTCTTGGAATCTCATTCTGCCTAATGTACTTGGAAATGAATTCACTTGTCAGAGAACAATTGACAAAGAAAGAAAAATCTCGATTAAATTTTTGGTCTAAAAAAAGCTGCTCTTAATCACTTCTTAAAATAGCAGCACTCTTTCATCACTGAGCCCACAAAAATGTGCAGGCCTGAAATTTGGTCAGCCTTGTTTCAAAGATATGCTTATAAAGTCTGTGCAGCCCTTCACCACCTAAAACAAAACAAATCAAACACACATACACACAAACCAATTAACTAGAAAAAAAATGTGTTTCTTCATAAGCCCATTCCTACAATTCCTAGTATTGTTCAAGAATAATATTAGCTTTCTTTCCAGTGAAAACATTTTACTAAGAATTTTTTAGCATTCAGGCAAATCTCCAGACCAGGACTATGGTATCATGTCTGTGTCCTCAAGTGAACAGTCTTCCGAGATACCCATTAAATACCTCTATCAGTGAGGATTGCCAAGTGTGACCCAAGCTTGAGATGCTTCTGATGTCATTTCTCTATGCCATATTAATCAGCCACCTCCAGGGCGTCCAGCCTGTGCAGAAGGGAGAGACTAGAAATCTGCTAAAGTTAAGATTATTGGAACTTGGAATTACCACGCTAGTATAGATAGATTGATAGATAGAGAGCTACATACATATGCAATAGTACATGAAAAAAAATTGTTGCAAGTTGGGCTTCCTGGGGAACAGACTCTGGATGGACAGTAGTTTGTAGGATGCTTACTGGTGCCCGTGGGATCCACACCTGTGGAAGAGAAGGAAAGAGCAGCAGCAGAATTAGGCAGATGGAGAAGCCAGGCTGAGAGGAAGTCTCAACAAAGGCCTTAGCCAACCCCCTGGGAAGCGCCGACGCTGGGGTCATCCTTCAGTGTTGTCCCAGTTGGACCCAGTGTTGTCCCCTTATACCTCTGTGTTGACTTTGGATTGGTCTGCCCTGAGGAGGTGTGACCTTGGGTGAAGTGGCTCTTAGGCTGAGACAATTCCTGAAGGGGCCTGGCAGGTGAGGGTTTTCCGCCAGCGGAATGTTCAGCAGCTGGGGAGTTCTTCGTCCTGGAGGGAGAGCGGGACATGCAGTGGAGCATCCATTATAAAACTCTTCCGTTTTCTTTTCTAACACAGAGGAAACTCATCCCACGGACCTAGAGAAACAACGCTCTATTAGGACAGATGTTTATTTTAAAGAAATCTTTGTGCCTCAAGGAAAGCAGTGATGGCTGGCACCCAGTGGCAATGGTGCTGTTTTCTACAAGTTGGGGACAAGCTCTGTCATAACCATGATTTCCACTCGCCTGGGTAGTGGGAAAGCACCGTGTTAGTTATGATGACTTTGGTGTCCCAATCTTGGCCTTAGCATTCTTTCTCTACTGTCCTGCCACCCCTTGCCTCTGTCACCATGACGCTCTCTCTTCTCATCCCCATACTGTGCTTTCTCCCTTTGCCTGGTGGGTCCTTAAGGTTCGATATTTGGGGGCATATTTAATATTATTTTATTTTTAATAATGTTTTTGTGTATGACCATCCCTTTGACATCTTCTATATCGTATTTCACCCTTGACAATGAAATTCTGACAACAAAGAATGCTATTGAATGTTTTCTTTCATTTCTATGAGAGATAGCATGTGTAGGATTTAAGTGCAAACCAGACGGCCAAGGTTTGAAGGTGACCCCACCGCTTACCAGCTGTGTCCATTGGGCAAGTTGTTAATTCTCTGTGCCTCAGTTTCTTCATCTGTAGAAGAGAGAGAATAATAGCACTTTTCACAGGTTGTGATGAGAATTAAATGAGTTAATATTTTTAAAGTGTTTAGGACAGACCCTGGCACATAGTAAACATTACATAAATATTTTCTTATTAAAAAGTAAATTAAAATACTCTGGGCATGCTTTCTATACTTCCTTGTCTGGAAAAGAAGGGGGTTTGGAATTAACATTGTTAAGCACCTACTATGTGTTAGAAACTGAATGAAAGCACATAGATTGCTTTACTTAATCCTCATGATAGCCTACAATTCAGATATTACTCCCCCTTTATGGATGAAGAAATTAAGATCTGCAGAGTTTAAATTGCTCACCATTATGGAGCTACTGAGTGGTAAACTGGAATTCAAACCCAAGACGACCTGCCATTAACGCCTTTGTCCCATTTTTATTTGTTCCCTTTTGCCTCATCCCCAGTCCTTTTTTATGTTACCCCCTTGAAATGGTTTTCCATTCTCCAGTGAAGAAAACCTGATGTGCTCAGAAGAATCCAAACCAGAATTCCTAACTCCCATAAGAAGTCCCTCTGAAACTATTAGTTTCATTTTTTTTCCTGCTACAACATCAAACAAAGAGTAATGGCATGAAAAAATATGACTTGACAACATCATTTATATTATAATTTTTCCCATATTATGAACTTCATCCCTAAAACAATACCCTTTATGGCAGAATTTAGCTTACTTGTGTTCTATTGTTAACTGCAAAAATTACATTTTAGTTTTTCGAGTTTCTTTGTATTCAGAGAGCTCATGAGCAAATATTTCTACACAGAAGAAAACCCCAAACTGAGAAGATTAATTCATAATAAGTCAAATTTTGATGCTAAAATAGTTTGATCTGAGATTACCATTGACTACAAATTGCCATCTGTGCTTACTTGTTAAAGATGTCAAGTGTAATGAATTCAGTGGACCCACTATCTGACAACCTCTGTTAACAGGATTTGCTGAATACATACTGGTATGTTAATTTTCAAATTAAACCTGCCAAGTGGTTGTTGGCTTTGCAAAAATAGCTGCTTCCCTCATTTGACCAAACTTTGAAAGGCCCGTAAGGGAAAAGAAGTGATCATTTATTTAAGACGTTCTGTGTGTGCTAAGCATTGTGCTGAGTACTTTGACCCACGTTACCCTAATTCATCCTCCACACATTCCTGTAAGGGGGCAGTTAGTAGCTTCTTCAGTGAAAAAAGGTCCCAGAAGGCTTTTGTTTCAGACACCATGAGATGGAGGAACTCTGACTTGAGCCTTTTTTTTTTTTTTTTTTTTTTTTAAAGTTTAATTTTTATTTATTTATTTAGTTATGGCTGTGTTGGGTCTTCGTTTCTGTGCGAGGGCTTTCTCTAGTTGCAGTGAGCGGGGGCCACTCTTCATCGCGGTGCGCGGGCCTCTCACCATCGTGGCCTCTCCTGTTGCGGAGCACAGGCTCCAGACGCGCAGGCTCAGTAGTTGTGGCTCACGGGCTTAGTTGCCCCGCGGCATGTGGGATCTTCCCAGACCAGGGCTCGAACCCGTGTCCCCTGCATTGGCAGGCAGATTCTCAACCACTGCGCCACCAGGGAAACCCTGACTTGAGCCTTTATGTGCAAGACTCATTAACATGTATGTGCAGACCTGATATTCCTTTCCATGTTTTGGGGGGAAAGAGAGGACAGACAGAAAGAAGGAATCACCTTATCACCCATGCGTTTCCCAATCACCTTCAGTGGTCAAAACCCTTAAGAACTTCTCAAGGGGCTCATGTCCTTGCATGAAGGCTACAGGGGAGAAGCAGGCAGATTGATCTTGTTCATGTTTGGTCAGGGAGGAATGCCGTCTTGGGTAGAGGCAACAGGTAGTGGAAAGGAAAAGAGAGACTGGGGCACCACTACTTGTGAACTGTATCAGGAACAGAACATTGACAGCGGAGGCAAGACCTAGGCTAAATCAGAATATCAAAAGAAAGCCTTGACCTAGAAACTTGACCTTGAACCTGTACCTCTTCCCTAAACTTCCACCCAAGGCACTGCCTCATTTTCCACATTTCCAGCAGCCCACCATTTGTCCTGCTGGCTGGAGCCCCTACTCTAGCCTACAGAAGCCCCCCTAAGTGTCCTGGGTTGGACAAGGTCTCACCATTGTCAGACCTCAGAAGGTAGAAGGGACAGATGAAGGGGAAGTCCAAGTCCCACTGCAGTAAGGGAATAAAATGCATTTCTTTTTTCCTCTTTTGGCTGCACCACGTGGCATGTGGGATCTTTAGTTCCCTCACCAGGGATCGCATCTGCGCCCCTTGCAGTGGAAGCGCGGAATCTTAACCACTGGACCACCAGGGAAGTCCCTAAAATGCATCTCTGACATCTCAGCTTGAAAAGGAATTTATTTCCCACGATATAATTGTAAGAAATGGTATATAGACTCTGAAGTATTATTGGAGTTAAACTCCAGAAACAATTTGCAAGAAATGGTTTTGTGTTGTTTTGTTTAGATGAACTGGCCTGATGACCTAACAACCACGAACAACATAATTTTTTTTGAAAGTGTCTTCCCAATTTTTTAACATTTTTTTTTTTCACTGTATTTTATTTTTACAAGAGATAGATAGACTGACACCAAGCATTGTACATGGATGACCACAACAAAAGCAACAATGATTGCAATTACCAAACATGAAACACACTTATACTATGTCATAATATTGACATTCAGTCCAGTAATCCTCCACTGTAACAGCTCCTTTACTTTGCAGTGAAAATTGATTTGTATATTCTTTTCCTCTGAGTCCTTGTGGGATTTTTTTTTTTTTAATTCAGACAGAAAGTCACAAAAATCAATTTTTTAACATTTTTAAAAGTATTTTTAAAAATATCATAAGGTGGGGCTAGCTTAAAGCTGAAGAGCTATGGAAAGGACAATCAAAAGAATCTAAGAAATCTCCCCAAATAGGGGAAATAGGAATGCAACAATTGACAAGTGAAATTAGAAATGGCTCACAAAACGAGGTGCTAAAATTAGGGCAAAATGGGGAAAGAGGCTGAATATACTTTGAAATGATTAAATAATTTACTGAATACACTAATGCTCAAATTTCTGACATTGTTTATTAGCATTTATCTCAGATAACGTACATCTACCATGAGATAAAATATACAGCAAATATATGAATCTCCTTATTCATTTACTAATTTATTTTTATTTTAAAATTTTAAGTATTTATACAAATGTGTACTACAGTTCTTTTCCTGACAAAAATTTATACTGTGTTAAATATGCATCCAAGTTCTTAAACAAATCATGCGTCTTACTTTTTATAATCTTGCCACATCCCCATTGTATTTTTACTTTTGTAGTTTTCAGTACTGTCTGAACCTATGCTAAGTGGGAGTTTTCTTCTATATTTTTATTTCTGGGTTTCTGTATTTTATTGGACCTTACATTTCTGTAGAGTCATAAACTAAGAAAAAAAAATCCTTGCTTACTTTCTAGGCAAGGCATGATAGCTGAGGAAATACTTGCTGTTCCTTTAATATTTTTCTACATAATTGGATCTATTTTAGCAGTCTGAGCTATTGCAGCTATTATGAATTGAACAACGGAGGAAGGCCAATTATTCCAGAGCTGCATTTAACGGCTGCTCACCTTATACAGCTATTTCTCTTCAAAATCAACTACAATGCAACATGCATTTTCTGAGGAATTCAAGAGGCAGGCAGATCAACACTATGGAACAGCAGCATTTTAAAGTCTAGCATCAGACATTAAGAATCTTGGACCATCTGTCCTGTCATCGTGCTTCTTAGAGTTCCTGGCCAATTGCACTCTTAACTACATTTTAAAAATGCAGATTGATGGTTAGGAACTATATCAAAGAATTTTTGTTCATAAAAATCTTCTATATGAGAGGCATGTTCTCATATGCCCTGTCTATTCAGTATAGATGAGTTCTCCCAAAATTAGCCTCAAAATTGGCTTGAGCAAACAGCTGTAAGCATTAGGGGAAATGCATATGCCAAGATGAAAATCCGAATGAAAGGTACCAGTTGAAAGAGACTGGAAAATTGGGTAATAAAATTCACTTTAAAAATAGCAAGTGGATAACATAGACTGCTGATATGACCTCTGTGTGTCCAGAAGTGATGCCACTGAAGCAAACCTGACACCCGGGAGCTCCAGGCCAATTAGCTCCACCCAGGCTAATTGATTGACTTCTCTTTGCCTTAAGAAATATGGCGGCTTGAGAGATGCTTGTCTTCAGCACCTCCCTACTTTATGTGATCCCCCATCATTGCTCATCTCAACACCTTACTTCAGTTTCCTGAGTGCTTGGGATCCCTCACATCCTTCCATCCTCCCTGGTCAGTGCCCCAGGCCCTCAGTCTTTCCTACCCATCAAAGCATACCTGAAATGCATTCAACTCCCTCAGGGCATGTCTCCCTCCAAGATAGTATCATAGAATGATTTGGGAATCAGATAAGCCTGGGTCCAAATTCTGGCTTGGCTACTTATTAACTGTGAGACCTTGAGTGATGTATTTAACCCTTTTGAGCATCAGTATGTTCATGAGTAAAATGGGCATAATAGTAGGAGTAGCTAATAAGGTTGCTGTGAGGATTGTAACACATAGTATATTTGAAGTGTCTGGTATAATATCTGAAAAACAGAAGGGGTCCAGTAAATGCAAGATATTATAAATGATTTGATATACAGTAAAAAGAACCCAGACATTTACATTAGTGAAAGATCTAGCAAAAAATGTACAAGCACTCTATAAGAAAAATTACAAAACATTATTGGGAGAAATTAAGTAAGATCTAAATAGATGGAGTGATATGTCACGTACGTGGATTGAAAGAGTCGATATATTAAAGATTTAAGTTTTTCCCAAATCAATCTCCATATTCAATGGAATCCCAATAAAAATCCCCAGAGACTGATTTTCATATTGGCCAGCTGATATTAAATTTTACAAAGAAATAAAAAAATCCCAAGAATATTCATGCCACTCTTGAGGAAGAGTAACGAGGAGAGAGGATTTGTTCTGCCAAATATCAGGATTTGTGAAGCGATATCAGTCGTGACTGTGTGGATCTGTCGCAGATAAACAGACTCCTGAAAAAGAATAAGGATAGCCAAAACAGACTCACGCATAGACTGATATGACTTATGATAAAGGAGGTAGTCCAGAACAGTTGGGGAAATGAAGGTCTTCTTGTTAAATGATGATGGGATAACTAAGTATCTAAAGGAGAAAAGAATGAAACCGGACCCCTTCCTAACACCACACACAAAGATCAACTTCATGTGGGTTATAAACTTAAATGTGAAAAGAAACATTTAAAAGTGTTTATATGATTATACATATCTTTATGCCATTGGGCAAGGTTTTAAAATATGATAGAAAAAAGATTGTAATGACATTAAACTTGAGTAATCAAACTCATGAAAAGGCACCACAAAGAGTGTGAAAATACAAGCCACAGAAGGAGATGATATTTGCAACACATAATCAACATAGAACTTGTATCCAAAAATCGGTTATAAAAAGACAGACAACCCAATGAAAAAAATAAGCAAAAGACTTGAATAAGCACTTCACAAAAAGGGAAACCCAAACAACTAATAAGAAGATGCCAAGAAGCTCAAGTTCATTAATAATCAGAAGGTACAAGCTGAGATCCCAGTGCACACACCAGAGTGGCAAAATTAAAAATCTGATAATAACAAGTGTTGGCTGGGATGTGGACTACAGAACTCTCATACACTGTTGGTAGGAGTAGAAATGACTACAATTACTTTGGAAAACAGTTTGCATTTTCCAACAAAATTGGAGCTACACATACCTCACAACATAGCAATCCCACTTCTGGGTATATCTCTAGAAAAATGCACACAACTGTGCCTCAGGAGAAGTATAAGAGTGTTCTAAGCAGAATTTTGATAATAGTCTTCAACTGTAAATGAACCAAATGTCCATTAGCAGTATAATGGCCATAAACATTAAATGGATGAATAAATCGTGGTACATCCATTAGCACATTGCAATTCTATAACAATGTAAAATGAAAAAATAGAGCTTCTTTAAAAAGAATCTTACAAACACGATATTGATCAAAAGAAGCAAGGCACATAAGAATGCATACAGTATATTTCTTTTTTTTTTTTTTAATAAATTTATTTATTTATTTATTTATTTTTGGCTGTGTTGGGTCTTCGTTTCTGTGCAAGGGCTTTCTCCAGTTGCGGTGAGCGGGGGCCACTCTTCATCGTGGTGTGCGGGCCTCTCACTGTCGCAGCCTCTCTTGTTGCAGAGCACAGGCTCCAGACGCGCAGGCTCAGTAGTTGTGGCTCACGGGCCCAGCCGCTCCGTGGCATGTGGGATCTTCCCGGACCCGGGCACGAACCCGTGTCCCCTGCATTGGCAGGCGGACTCCCAACCACTGCGCCACCAGGGAAGCCCAGTATATTTCTAATTGACATAAAATTGAAAAATAAGAGAAACCACACTTTGTAGGGAATAAAACTATAAAGAAACACTAGGAGAGCTAGGACAAGACCTCCCACCATAAGAATCAGGACGGTGGTCACCTCCAGAGAGAGAAAGAGGATTGTGAATAGGAAGTGTCATGGGGGGGCTTCAGAGGAGCGACCAATATTCCATTTTATATCTTGGACATTGTTTACAAGCATATTTACTACATAATTATACATTACACTGTATATTTGTGTGTTTCTGAATTCTGTGTGTCATATGTAAAAATAAAAACAATATTTTAGAAATATACCCACCAGATAGAGAATCATGTCAGTACTATTTTAGATTCCAAAAAAAGCACAGTTATTATCCAGCCTCTGTGCTTTGAACATAAAACCAATGTCACGCTGATATCTTGAGCAGCCTTCCAAGCGTCACTGACAAGCTGTATTTAATGTTAAATAATAAGATAACATGTAAATGAAGCGCTTACTATGTCCCAGGCAATGTGCTAAAGGTCTAGCACACATTAGCTTATTGAATCCTTACAATAGCCCTAGGAGGTAAGTGTTATTATGAAAATTTTACAAATGAGGGTAATGTATGTTTGTCAGGGAAGTGTCTGTGTAAAGTCTCGTTCAGACTGAGTAAGTGGCAGAGATTGACTCCAACCCAGGTTAGTTTGACTTTCCAGGTGCCTTGCTGAGCTGCTGTCCTGTTTTCCTCCTCTGTTAATGTTTAGACTTGGTCACTAATAACAAAATCTTGAACATAACCAGATGACTACTATACAGAGAGGGTTCCTACAGCATGGCCCTGCCCTCAGGGAGCTCCTGGTCCACGAAGAGAGTCTGGTAAGTAAACAAATAAACAAAACCAGTAGTTTATGGGTTTCTAAAGTGGAATGAGGACAAACAAGGCTGGAAGAAGGAAACAGATAAAGGTAAGAGAAGATGCTTTAACCGTAGCCTTTTAACCAACCAACCAACCAACTAATTTATCCTTCTTTATTACCTACTCCTGTACTTGTCTCTAATTACTTTGGAGCTAACTCTATCCCATAACTTGCTTTTTCTTTTTCTTTTTTAAAACCAGACTCCAAGTTTTTCCATTCTTTGTCTTAGAAGTTGCGATTTTCGAGTTCTCCTTCTCCCTACCCTCCTGCCCCCCACCCCAGCTCCCACCACCTCTCCTCCCCTCCTTCTCCCTCTCCTCTGCCTTCTTCTCCTCTTCCTCCTCTCCTGGCTTCTTAAATCCTACTTGTCCTTTAATGCCTGAATCAAATGCACCTTTCTCTGTAAATCTTATGACACGCCCTCCCCCTCCACTGGAAGTGAATGCTCCCTTCCTGACATCCTTCCACATTTTATGTTTGCCATTTGTCCAGTCTACAGCGTATTTGATCTTGTAACATAATTATTTATGCGCATGTCTTGTCTTCCCTGCTAGAGTGCAAGCTCCTTTAGCCCAGAGACCATGATTAATTTCTCTTTGTGTTTGTCAGCCTTGCTGGGTAGACATGCACACATAAACAGAGCTGAGAGGTGTTTTGGCAGCAACCTGACTGAACTTTTGGTGGTTGGATGGGCCTTCTGGAGCAGAGGTATCATGAATACTGCAATAACAACTTACAGTATATTAACATCTTAAGATATTTTTAGTTGGGACAAATGGAATCGACAAAGAGGGAGGGTATCCACAGATGAAAGAATATTGAAATTATTTCTGAAAAGATTTTCTCCTTTTGCAAGAAAGGTCATTTATGAAGAAACAGCCAAGTTTTCACATGTATACAACATGGAAAGTATGGCTAATCACCATTGATCTATGTTACCATGCTCATGAATTCAACCATCAGCAGCAATAATTACGGAATTTAGAACACAATATACGTAAAATACCATGTTACATTATATTTGCAGTTATTTCATTTTTGCTTAATGATATGGAATAAAATCACTAAAATCCTTTCAATTCTGGTTTGGAAATTGCTTCTATTTTTGTTTCTTAAGTGGATTTCTCATCATTTCTTTATTACAACTTTTTCTTTGTTTTTCTCTGTTGGAAAAACTTTTCCAGCTACCAGACCTACAGAGTAGGTAGAAAATTTGATGAAAATCTATGAAAGTTTGATGACTTTTAGAGACCTCGCCTTGAAATTTCTTTTTGTTTTTTAAATGTTTAATGTTAAATGATCCCTAGGGAGCTCTACTGTGTAGCTACCTGGAAGTTCAATGTAACACATACGAGTTAACCACCTCATAGGTGTACATCCAAAAGGGGGCGAATGATAGAAAAGATGAAATTTTTAATGCAGGTCAACAGGATGCTAGCCTCAATTCCAAATTCCTCCTTTCCCTGATGGTATCCAGGGACAGCTCACATCTTCTCCCTGTGACCACTTGAGTCTCCTTCTGAGGTTGTAGCTCTGATCTCCCCTATCTTAGGCTTCTTTTTTTTTATTTTTTAAATTTATTTATTTAATTTACTTATTTTCGGCTGCGTTGGGTCTTCGTTGCTGCACACAGGCTTTCTCTAGTTGCAGCGAGCGGGGGCTACTCTTTGTTGCGGTGCACGGGCTTCTCACTGAGGTGGCCTCTCCTGCTGCGGAGCGTGGGTTCTAGGTGTGTGGGCCTCAGTAGTTGTGGCTCGTGGGCTCTAGAGCACAGGCTCGGTTGTTGTGGTGCCCGGGCCTAGCTGCTCTGTGGTATGTGGGATCCTCCCGGACCAGGGCTCAAACCCATGCCCCCTGCATTGGCAGGTGGACTCCCAACCACTGAGCCACCAGGGAAGCCCTCCTCGGCTTCTTATATGGCTGTTGCCCTCATGAAACCATAGACCAAAATTGGCCACTGTCTGTTGGTCGGACTATCTCCAGAGATTCACTTGCTGTACCTCATTAGTGGGTCTTTAATGTACAGAAGTACAGGGAGAGACATAGGTGCAGACAGCAGCCCTAGGTCTGGGTCTCATGGCAAATGGGAACATTTTCTGGATGTAACATCACTCTGGTGGCTGTCCCTGCAGATGTGGGCATCTACTGCTTTGTATGCATTTTTGCAGTGGCTTCCAAACATTTTTGATCCTTCAAAAGTGAAAAAATTTGAGGATGATTCCCCCCCAATATATGTATTTTTAATGTATGCAAAAAATAAAAATGAAGAAGCAATGAGATAAAGAAATGTAAATAGGTGCTCTAATATTTTCTTCTAATGTCACAGAGGATCATCTTGCAAACCCCACCTTGGGCATCACTGCGTGGGTCCACTGCTCCATGGCGAAGGGTGTCTCAGCCACTATCTGTCTCTTTTGCCGCTCCTGAGCTAATAGCTAACATCTCTCCATGTTATGGTTCTTCTTAATGTGTCTGTGTGTCTCTCCACTTTTGCTTTGCCTCCTATGGTGCTGATTCCCTCTGGATGTGTCACATACAAACTCCGTTAAGAAACGGATCAGTGAGGCCCGTCAGTCACTGCTCTGTGTGGAGCCCTCTTCTGGGCAGAGCTTTCTCGCCAGGCCCCAGGAGGACTGCTGACCAGCTTAGACAGCTTTGTGGAGTTGGGAGTTTGGCCTTGGTGCAGCCATCTACAGCCCTGGCAAGTGCTGCTGCCTTTTAGAACACACGCATTCGGTGTGACGGGGGTCATGGGCAAGCCAGTCACTTGTAGGGACGGTGCACGGCTCCGAACTTGGCAGGGGTGCTCTTCTCATAGCCATTCTTCTTGGGTCAGTGTTAGGGTTCTTGGTTACAGATCCTGATGTAACTCTTCCTTTCGTGTATGGCCCTCCACTTCAAACAACCCCCAAACCATCAACTGCAGAGCCACAATTTATGGGAAGGCCCCACTATTTCTGTCTCCTGATGTCCCCAGTAAAGAAACACTCACTGAATCCACTTTTTGTTAATAAAAGTCCCTCCCTCCTGGAAGGAAATAAGAGTTTTCGGGACAATCCAGCACATCTCAGGGTGAGTTCTCTTTGCATATTGAACACTTCCCAGAAGTTTTAAGGGTGAGCCTTTGCCCCCCTTCCCCTCCTGGTTGAGAATTTTAGATCTAGAACCACCTAATAGCAAGAATTTGTTCGGGTCCTCTTTCTTCCCAGAGCCTATGGATATTTGTCCAAACTGCATCCATGGCACACGGCACAACATGCCTACATGTGCCCTGTGTCCTGGAGGCCGAGAAGACGAGGCTGCTTCCGGGCCTGGCTCCACCTGCGTGACTCAGGGGAGGCAGGGGCTAAGTGCCAGGGTCTGCAGCCTGGCTGCTGGGGTCCACAGTCCAAGGTCAGCCCACGTATTCGTGCTATGATGTGAACACATCACTTATCTCTTTGTGCCTTGGTTTTCTCCTCTGTGAAATGGCAATAATAATAGAACCTGCCTCATAGGATTATTGTGAGGATTAGCTGAATTAAGATACAAATCCTTATTACAGTTAGCATTCAGTAAATTCCTAAAAGGAATAATATACTTTTTGTGTGTTTTTGTTTTTGTTTTTCAAACTAGGAGGGCTTATTAGACTCCTTGCTGAAACCACCGAAGATGAACAAAGTAAATGGATGGGTTTTGTTATCTGTGAAACGCAGGAGCAGCAAGCTGGGGTCTGTCCTGTTCACTTCTCTATCCTTAGTACCGAGCCCCATCCCTGGTACAATGCAGACATTCAATAAATATTAGTTAATTGGTCTAGAAAATGTTAGGAGATACAGTTATATAAAAGTGAGTATTCTTAAATGGATTTTAAGAAGTTTTTCTTTGCTGAAAGAAAATGCAGTGATGCTAATAGACTCTGGGAATATGCAACAAGGATCATTTCTGTTTATTGCCTGCCTCCCCCTCCCCCAGCCAGATACCTTATGTAATCCCCATAAAATCCCCTGAGGTAGGTATTAGTAATCACATTTTGCCAATGGGAAACTGAGCTTTACAGTTTGTGACCTTCACAGGGGTCACAGGGCATTGGGTGACCGAAAGGGGATGTGAACCCGGGCTACATGGATGGCTCTGAAGTCTGAGCCTTTTCTGCTGATTTATTTCCCAGCTGTGAGGACAGCTCAGAGGAAGAGCTGCCTGTCTAGTGCCTCAAGCATCCAGAACTTTGAGAGTGACGTCAGTCACTCTGGGATGTAGGGTCCTCATGCACCCTAGATGTGTCACTTAAACCACCCACCATCATTCAGTTCCTAAACTGGTCATTAGAAACTGGTGTTTATCCAATTAGAATTAAGAGGCAGACAAATTGCTACACTAAATTCAAGTGCTTGATGAACTTTTCACCATAGGCTTGTCTTGTTTGATATTTCTTATTTTAAAAAAATGCAGAATTTAGTTGATGCATTACATCAGAAAGATCAGAAACTCAAAGATGTATAATATATTGGGGAGACGGGGGAAAACTGCAAAGAGTGTGGAATGGGGCAGTTAATTTCAAGCTTTTGTTAGCATCTGCAAAAAAAGTTAATGCCTTCTTACCTTCAAACCAAAGGGGGGTTTGCAGGAAGCATTATTTAAATGCTTAAAAAATAGGGTTTTAAATAATTAAGATAAATGCTAAAAACAGCTAAGTAATAAACCCCTTTTAAATATTTTACCAAAGTGTATTGCTAACATGCCTTATATTCAGACTATGTCCTGATTTGGATATTTCATGTTTCTACAGTTTACTTTGTAGATCACTAATCAAAATTAAATAGTGACTATGCCTAATTACAATGATCAGTCTTCATAGGCTGCAAAGAGAATGGAAATCTTAGAAATAAATGCTTTTGCTCAGAAAGAATTCTCTCTGAAATAATCACTCTGATGAGTGATTTGTTGAGATAATGTGATATAAGGGGTTGCCACTGGAAGTAATGGGATGACAAGAAACTGGAAAATTTGCGATGAATATCAAGAAAATACAAGGTTTTAAACTTTTAGACTCTATGGAAGTCTTTGCGGGGGAACAGGTAAAAGTCCTGAGTATTTATATCAGTTAATCCCCAACACAAACATGAGGCTATTTATTCAGTAGGATACATTCCAGTGCTTTCTAGATACCATTCAAGAGTATTATGAAGCACACTTCTAATGTTATCCCTTAGATCCTGAGCAGGTAAGACTTTGGTATCTGTGCATAAACACTGAATTTTAATTCCACCACAAGTAATTATTCTCCCAAGTAATTTTCTTTAGAAGTATAAATTGTCTGACTCTACCTGCTTGGAGGGAAGGGGATTTTTTTCTTGGAGAACTATGATCTGATCTGTTGAGGGGCTGCAGAGCTGAAGGCAGGAACTTGACCTCTCTGGGTGAATCTGCCCAAGGTTCCCTTGATGAGAATATTTAAGTCACAGAAACACAAACACCTCCAACCCGGATACAATTTAGTCTTATTCAACTCACGGGGCATTTCTCTGGACGTCAGGAATTCCTCTAGGTTCCCCAGTGGTCCTGACGTGCAGCCAAGATTGAGAACCACTGCCAGAACAGCTGAGAGTTACATCCTGTCTCTTACCTGAGGTACAAACCTGCCTCTCTACTCTGCTGATTCTCACAAGCCTTGGATTACTGCTTCTGCACTTTTGCCTGAACTCAAGGAAGATGGTCTATGATACCTCTACCAAGGCTCTTAACCGTGATGGTTCATTTTATCTGTCAACTTGACGGGACCATGGGTGCCCAGATTAGACATTGTTTCCAGATGTGTCTGTGAGGGTGTTTCTGGATGAGATTAGCATTTGAATCAGTGGACTCACTCCAGTGGATTGCCCTCCCCAAGTGGTTGGGGATCATCCAAAAGGCAGAGGAGGGAGAAATCTGTCCCCTTTTTTCCCCTGCCTCACTGATTGAGCTGGGACATCACATTTCATCTTCTCCTGCCCTTGGACTAGGATCTATATCATTGGCTCCCCTGATTCTCAGACCTTTGAACTTGGAGTGAATCATACCACTGGCTTTCCTGGGTCTTCAGCTTGCAGACATCAGATTTGTGGGACTTACTCATCTTAATAATTGCATAAGCCAATTCCTCATTTTATCTCCCTCCCCCCCCCTCCTCTCAGATCTCCTATTGGTTCTGTATCTCTGGAAAACCTTCACTAGTACACTAACACTTTTCAATTCATTGACTCCTTGGAGAATCCAATAAAAACAATAAGCCTTCTCCCAAGAAAACGCACTTTATCTTGGAAGCAATTTAAACATGTTTTAGAACCCCAGAATCCCAACTCTAAAAACCCTGCTTAAAGTCCCTATCTCACCTAGATCATGCCTGAAACCAGATGTCCCTATTCTTATCTATCTGGAGTTGTTACCTCTGAAGCCTGTGCCTGAGCCCAGGGGGACTAGGAAATTGTCATGTCCTTTCCCAAAGAAGCAGGATATACCACTAGTAAAGCCAGATGCTGAACTCTGCTGGTGTAGCTGTTCAAAAATTATTTAGAACCCTAGAGGTACAGACATAAGAATATAATTCAAAACCAGAGCAGAGGTCCAACAATGCAACCCCATAAATGTTATGTCCAAATGCCCTGGGATGATTTGCTTCAGTCTGGTTACCAGAACCAATCTTAACAGCAGAGATGGGATTAGCCTGAGTGGTTTAGTTGGGTCTCACCCCTGCAGCTGGGAGGGAGTGGATGGACAGCCCTGCAGCTGGGAAAGGGTGGATGGACACTATAGAGGCCACTTTGCAAACAACCATGACATCAACACCCACTCTCTCTGGTTGTCCTGTGGCAGCTCACGGGCGTGCCATGTCAACTGCACAACCACCCACCACGTGCTCCTGGAGCTTGTGACCCCACTGCGATGTCCACATCTCTAAAGCAGTGTTCACCATTTGTCAGGAATCTCAATGTCTCCACCTATTTTCAAGCACCTTTTCATTGTTTCTCCATTATCGAAGGGTTTAATTTTTCATCTAAAATGTGAGAAACTACATAATCCGCATATGTAGGTTTGTCTTATGACAATTAGAACACAATTTAGTATTGAGCAAGACACACTTGAAACCGGATTGTTTTGTTTTATAAATTGCTTAATACAGAAGTGTGGTTTGAATCATAGTTCCTCCAAGTATTATCTAAACTGGGATTTTTTTTCCATTGTCAAGTAGAAAGAAGCAATGTCATCTTTAATCCAAACAAGGAAATGTTCATTAGTCCATTAATTTGAAACATTTTGTTTTGTTTTGTTTGTTTTTTAGTCTACCTTTCTACTTGGCAGCATTCAAACTTAGAGAATCCAGGTGAGATAAATGATAATCTAAAAAAAAAATTGGCTCTAAAAGAGAAAATTTGTTTAGATCATTAACTATAGTAGATAGTGAAAAGTAGATAAATATCAACACCTCCCAAAAGGCAATAGGCCGTTTATGAATGAGTTCTGCAAAACCTTCAAGTAACAGATAATTACTATTTTAAACTGTTGAAGAGTATTAAGAAAGAAAAAGAGAAGCTCTCTTATTTACTCTATATAGCTAGCATAACCCTGATGTAAAAATTGAACAGGCATAGTGAAACAGAGCAGGACCCTATGGTGCTTGCCGCCCATGTCCTCAGTCTGCCTTTTGTCTGTGGAAAAACTTTAGCCAAAGAATAAGTTTAATCAGAGAAGTGAGAAAATGCAGAAACAAAGGAAAACAGTCCAACAAGACTAAATAATAATACTTTTGTCATTAAGTATAGTCAAGGACCTTTAGTTCCTCCTCAAGGGCTATAGATAACATTCTGAGCCATATCCTTTGAGCTGTCTTACAGATACGTAAACCCCCTCCACCAGGTGGAAGAAGTTAACTACATGATGACCAGACTGTAACCATGACATAAGCTGCCACAATTCTGAGAGCTGGCCTTAAAGAAATGGGAACAAATTGACCCTGGAACTGAAGATTAACTGTACTTAAAACAATCAAGATGTTGCCGATCAGACCACCGATGACCAACGTCAAGATGACTGTCAGAGCTGACTGCGCTGTTTCTGCGTGTAGCCCTCTCCCCGCGTCTATAAAAGCTCTTGCCCACTGATTGTCAGTGGGGGGAGTCGGCCTTTGCACAGGCCTCTGCCCCCTCCCCCGCCAGGCTGCCGGCCTCTGAAATAAAGCAAACTTTCCTTCCCACCAACCTGGCCTCTTTATTGGCTTTAGAGCGGCGAGCAGCCCGACCCCACTTTCGGTTACAGTTTCTGGCTCTCAACCTGGGGCTGCTGTACTCTCGCGACATCTGGCTCCCGGGGTTTTCCCGAGCAGAGCCGCCATGACGACGCGCCGGGATGGCTGTGAGGAGCCGCTGCTCGAGGCTCGCTGGCCCCGAGAGGGGGCTTTGGGGGGACGCTCCTAGCAGCTGCCGAAACCACGTGTTTGGGGGATTCTCCCTGTTTCTCCCCTGCTCGGCACTGGCTGTCAACGTACGCTTTTCCTTGGTGGAACGGAAACATGCACCTGGACAAGCTGACGAGCTCCAAGACCGAGTAAGTCCACCGGTGTTTCCCGGGCAAACTTGTCTTTTGAGCACGAAGCTCTATTGGGCATTTTGCCAGTTGGTTCTGACGTGTGTCTGACGTCGAGGACCATTTGTGAGCACGAAGCGCTGTTGGGCGTTTTGCCAGTTGGTTCTGATGTCGAGGACCATTTGTGTTGGGGAAGTGTTTATTTGGGACACCGTATCGGTCGTCTTGGAGGATTGTGACAGTTCTGTCTTCTGGTGTGTGAATGTATATTCCATTTGTGTGATTGGTATCTTTGTTGTCTTTTGTAAAATGGGAAGTTCAGGTTCAATTCATTAGAAATATTTTAGCTATGAGATTATGACTAAAGCAAAAGAAAGATGATTTTTTAAACAATATATGACAACAGTATTCTTTTTTAAAAATTTTGTATTTATTTTTGGCTGCGGTGGTCCTCGTTGCTGCGCGTGGGCTTTTCTCTAGATGCTGCGAGCGGAGGCTACTCTTCATTGTGGTGCACAGGCTTCTCATTGCGGTGGCTTCTCTTGTTGTGGAGCATGGGCTCTAGGCGCACGGGCTTCGGTAGTTGTGGCTCGCCGGCTCTAGAGTGCAGGCTCAGTAATTGTGGCACACAGGCTTAGTTGCTCCGCGGCATGTGGGATCTTCCCGGACCAGGGCTCGAACCACTGTCCTTTATTCCAGAGGCCAGCAACCTGAGGGGGAAGGTGGACTCCTGTTCAAAGCCTGACTTCCCCCCACTGACAATGAGTGGGCAAGAGCTTTTTTTAGGTGAAGGGAGGGGGGCTATGTGCAGAAACAGCGCAGTCAGCTCTGACAGTCATCTTGAAATTGGTCATGCAGTGGTCTCATCAGCATCCTCTTGATTGTTTTAAGTACAGTTAATCTTCAGTTCCAGGGTCAATTTGTTCCCATTTCTTTGAGGCCAGCTCTCAGAACTGTGGCAGCTTATGTCATGGTTATAGTCTGGTCATCATGTAGTTAACTTCTTCCACCTGGTGGAAGGGGTTTAAGTATCTATAAGATAGCTCAAAGGATATGGCTCAGAATGTTATCTATAGCCCTTGAAGAGGAACTAAAGGTCCTTGACTATGCTTAATTCACTCACAAAACACAGTTGGTTTTCACACAGCACCACGTCAGTATTGCATACAAAATAAGCCATGGTCCATGTCCTAGCAGAGCTTATGTTTTTACTGATGAGACAATACATATTCTTACCCATGTGAAATTTAAAAGCCAAAAAATGGTACAGAATGCATATGGTCCTCAAAAAGACAAAAGGGGTAACTGTGAACCTGCATAGTTAGAATAGGCTTCAAGGATCTTGATCTGAGTCTTGAATGACAGGTTCAATGGAAAGTCAGCATTCCAGGTAGAGGGAAAAATATAAGGAAAGACTTGGGGGTGATTCAAGGATCAGTGAAAAAACAAACAGGCTGGCACAGTGGCTTTGGATAGGGGAACAATGTAAGAAAAAGTTTGGATGATGAACCTGAAATGAACCCGTAAAGACTGGGTCTTGATTTTATAGGAAATGGAGAGCCATAGAAGCCTGTTGTACAGAGGAGAGACGCAAAGAACACAAAATACCATATGTTCTGTAAATGAGGACGTAGGAGAGGGGAGATCAGAGACAGCTAAGAATGTATTGCAATAAGCCAGGTCTCAGGTGGTGTTAGCGATGGTACAGGTGATGGACCTGAAGGGCACTAAACTTTAACTTGACTTGTAGTCCCAGCTCTGCACT
The DNA here is from genome assembly GCF_949987535.1 of Balaenoptera acutorostrata. Lineage (NCBI taxonomy): Eukaryota > Metazoa > Chordata > Mammalia > Artiodactyla > Balaenopteridae > Balaenoptera > Balaenoptera acutorostrata. The sequence continues at coordinate 12,402,051 of NC_080066.1, read as the reverse complement.
AACTGGCTTAATGATCTTGGACAAGACACTTATCTCTGGACCTTGGTTTCCTCCACTCCCAGGATCCCTTGGGATTAAATAAAGCATCTTTGAAGGTGACAACAAGCCAACAAAAATGGACCAAACAGATAGAAGTCTGTGACCCTCCTGTCTACCCTTGCTTCAACCAAATCAGACTCAGCAGCAGCAGCAGCAGCAGTAATAATAGTAGTAGTAGTAATAGTAGTAATTTGGGGGCTTCTAGGTATCATTCAGAGAAAGGGTTCTGTTACTCTAGAAGTTTTGAAAAAACTGGACTATAGGAACTTCCTTCTAAGACATAAAAATCTGTGATTCTATGGAGGAGAGTAGTTTTAAAAGAGAAGACTTTGGAACTATATTCAATATCTTGTAATGAACTGTAACGGAAAAGAATCTGAAAAAAAAAAATGGCAGAAGCACATTGGCTTCTAAAGAAATCATAGGAGTAAGGATCTCAGAAAGCGACTCCTCCATAAAAGCAGTCAGAATACTGACAAAAATTGTCAAAAATAAACTTTTTCAGAACTCTGGAAAGTAACCAAAAGTTTACAACAATCCAAGGAACCTCAATGCGAGAAAAACAGCTACATCTTGGAAACTCAGCGAGTTTGGTGGCACTGTAACTTGCTCTCTCCCCTTCTCCCCAGCTCCACAGTAGCCTTGAAAACTAAAGGCCTTGTAACCATGGTAACTGTGAAAGCCAGCATCCTAGCAGCCACTGCAGGCGGCAGACAAGTTTGGAGCTGCCGCATAAGCTGTCTCCCCAGAGAATTGTTTCTATTTGATCTGTCTGGCTGCTCCAGCCCCATTCTCAAGGTTTGTCTGTATTTAACTGGACTCAGAACTTGCTCTATGTGGAGAGCCTATCGCCAGGGTATTTGTCGAAAACGATCAGTGGAAATCATTTAACATCACAACTGCCTGAGATGGGGTTACAAGTTGGGATACGCAAGAGGCTGACCAAAAGACTCAAAAGAAAAAGCATGGGAAAGAGATATGCACAGAGCACTAGGAAAAACTTTTACATATTTCTGACAATCTAGAAGGCCACACACATGCTGTGCTCACGGTCAGGAAACATCCGAGAAGACCCTAATCTCTCATCTCCACCTTACTTTGAGACTGTGCAAGTAGGAAGTGAAGATTAAAGCAGAGTTATAAACTGCTGGAGCATTGAAGATATGCTGTAATGTACCTGGACCCTTTGGCAAAGGTGGAGAGACTTACTAGTATTTAAGAAAATCTCTGTCCAATCATTAGCAAGCTCACCAGAGACTTCAGTGGCAGTTCTGCAGATCAGATCACACTTCACCCCCAGCGGATTGTCGTTCTTGCTGTAGGTTGTAGTTGCTGCCCTTGTGTTTTATTTGCTTATCAACTTTCCTGGACTAATTCTGTAAAGCCTGTATTCTTTGTTGCAGGTACAAAAGAAGAAAAAAGACAAGAGACAAAAAAGTAAAATGCCAGACATAAATCCTACTTTATCAATAATTACAATGAATGTAAATAACACATTCTAATCAAAAGGGAGAGATTGGAAGAATGGATTTAAAAAATATGATTCAAGGAGTTTACATTATGTGACAGATGCAAGGCAGACATGAACACAATGGAAGTACAATCATATGCATAAAATATTGAGAATTATCATTTCAGAGCTTGAAGAGATCTTCAGAATCATCTATCCAAAGCCCTCATTTTCCATATGAAGGCAAGTGCAGGAGACAAGTGGAGCCACCATTGTTTTGTTACTATATAGGATGTTTTAATTTATAAATAGTCTAAGTTTTCAATCTTCTCCTTTCTCCTTTGCTATGTCCAGCAAGGTATTTCCTAGCCCAGAAATATAATATTATGAATCAATATTGCTTTATGATTTTATTTTTTTACACTTAAACTTTTGTGTAAATCCTAATACAGAATGCTAATTAATGCTTTTCTCCAAATCATCATCAAGAAACTTGTTATTTCTACTCTGACTATAAATACCACAATATTCTTCAATCTGTTTTCTCTAATCTCTATTTTTTTCATGAATATGTCCCTGATTCAGAATCTATTTCAATTTTTGTGGTTTTACGTTACAACATATGGTAAAGTAAGTCTTTTCAATCTTCTTTTTCAAATATATATTGACTCATCTCAAGTTGTTCTTCAAGTAAAATTTTAGCATCATTTTTTAAAGTTCTAAACAGATTTTGTTTGGAATTATGGTTGGCATTGCATTAAATTTATACAGTCCTGCCATGGGGTGTCAGAGTCAGAGGAGGGTAAAAAGGATGCTCATATAGAAAGTCTGGAGTGGGATGTTAGAGCCCAGGTAGGGTGAAGAAGGAAACATGCAGAGCTGTTGCTTGGTACTGTGTGTCAAAGCCTGAATAGGACCTGGGGGGCATCCATAAAGTGAGGACAGCCTAGTCGGGGGATCAGCAGAACGTGGTTCATGTCTATGGTATCCCTGAAAAGGAGCATAAGTTGAACTCAATTTTGAGGAAACATGAGACAAGCCCAAATTGAAGGACACTCTACAAAACAACTGGCCTATAGTCGTCTAAAGTATCAAGGTCATGAAAGTCAAGGGATGAATTATTAAAGATTGAAGGAGACTAAGGAGGCATAACTAAATGCCATGCATGATTCTGAAATGGGCATTTTTGCTGTAAAAGATTATTGAGATAATTGATGAAACTTGATTATGGGGTTTAATGATTAGAAGACAGTAATATATCAATAATAATTTTCTGATTTTAATGACTATATTGACATTATGTAGAACATCATTGTTTTTAGATGATAGGAAAATGGGAAGGTAATTTACTCTCAAATATTTCAGAAAAAAGCAGGTCTTTCTATTGTACTTCACCTTTTATGTAACTATGTGATGGCTTCAAAAGTAATTTTTTTAACAGGAAGCAATTTGTGCTGAAAATGTATAGACCAAATTGAGAGAGAGTTGAATGATTTCAAGATTGAATCTTTCCATTCAGGAACATCTAAGGTAGCTCTATTAACTCAAAGTTTTTTTTTTTTTAATACTCTCCAGGAAAGTGTTGTTTCTTCTATATATCTTGAATATTTCATTCTTAAGCATTTTATAATTTTTTTGCTATTGTGAATGGAATTTTTTTTCCATTTCAGTTCTTCTTCCTCTTCTCCTCCTCCTTCTTCTTTTCTGATTCTATTGAGATTTATGTGTTTCATTTGTATCTTCAGCACTCAGCTGACATTCTGACCTTTTATTATATTTTTAGTTGTTTCCCTTAATTTTCTTAGAACTAAATCATATATCTGCAAATAATTTCAGTTTTATCCCTTCAATTTATGAATCTGTATCTTATTTATTTTCTGATCTTTTTGCTAATAATTCCACAATGATGTAGCAAAAAGTCTTAAAAACTTATATCCTTGTTTTAAGATCAATTGAACAGGATAGAAAGCCCAGAGATAAACCCACGCACGTATGGTCACCTTATCTTTGATAAAGGATGCAAGAATATACAGTGGAGAAAAGACAGCCTCTTCAATAAGTGGTGCTGGGAAAACTGGACAGCTACATGTGAAAAATGAAATTAGAACACTTCCTAACACCATACACAAAAATAAACTCAAAATGGATTAAAGACCTAATAAGGCCAGATAGTATAAAACTTTTAGAGGAAAACATAGGCAGAACACTCTATGACATAAATCACAGCAAGATCCTTTTTGACCCACCACCTAGAGAAATGGAAATAAAAACAAAAATAAACAAATGGGACCAAATGAAGCTTAAAAGCTCTTGCATAGCAGAGGAAACCATAAACAAGACGAAAAGACAACCCTAAGAATGGGAGAAAATATTTGCAAATGATGCAACTGACAAAGGATTAATCTCCAAAATTTACAAGCAGCTCATGCAGCTCAGTACCAAAAAAAACAAACAACCCAATCCAAAAATGGGCAGAAGACCTAAATAGACATTTCTCCAAAGAAGATATACAGATTGCCAACAAACACATGAAAGATTGCTCAACATCACTAATCATTAAAGAAATGCAAATCAAAACTACAGTGAGGTATCACTTCACACAGATCAGAATGGCCATCATCAAAAAATCTACAAACAATAAATGCTGGAGAGGGTGTGGAGAAAAGGGAACCCTCTTGCACTGTTGGTGGGAATGTAAATTGATACAGCCACTATGGAGAACAGTATGGAGGTTCCTTAAAAAACTAAAAATAGAACTACCATACGACCCAGCAATCCCACTACTGGGCATATACCCTGAGAAAACCATAATTCCAAAAGAGTCATGTACCACAATGTTCATTGCAGCACTATTTACAATAGCCAGGACGCGGAAGCAACCTAAGTGTCCATCGACAGATGAATGGATAAAGAAGATTTGGCACATATATACAATGGAATATTAGTCAGCCATGAAAAGAAACGAAATTGAGTTATTTGTAGTGAGGTGGATGGACCTAGATTCTGTCATACAGAGTGAAGTAAGTCAGAAAGAGAAAAACAAATACTGTATGTTAACACGTATATATGGAATCTAAGAAAAAAAAAACTGGTCATGAAGAACCTAGGGGCAAGACGGGAATAAAGACGCAGAACTACTAGAGAATGGACTTGAGGACATGGGGAGGGGGATGGGGAAGCTGGGACAAAGTGAGAGAGTGGCATAGACATATATACACTACCAAATGTAAAATAGATAGGTAGTGGGAAACAGCCGCATAGCATAGGGAGATCAGCTCAGTGCTGTGTGACCACCTAGAGGGGTGGGATAGGGAGGGTGGGAGGGAGGGAGATGCAAGAAGGAAGAGATATGGGGATATATGTATATGTATAACTGATTCACTTTGTGATAAAGCAGAAACTAACACACCATTGTAAAGCAATTTTACTCCAATAAAGATATTAAAAAAAAAAAACACATACCCTTGTTTTAATCCTAATTTCAGTGGGAGTGCCACTAATGTTTTATGTTAGCTATGATATTTACTATTTGTTTTTAATAGATACTCTTTATCACAGTAAGAGAATATATTTTTATTCCTTAGCTTGTAAAGAATTTTTTCCCCTAAGGATTGGATATTGAATTTTATCAAGTATCTTTGTGGCAATTATGAAGATATTCATATTTTTCTCAATTAACTCATTTGAGAATGAATTACACAAACAGATTTCCTGAAGTTGAACCCTTCCTAAATTCTTAGAAATAATTCAAGTTTGGAATTAATATAACATTTGATTTAATGTTATAATGTTCCATATAGGATTTTTACAACTATATTTATAACTGATATTGGTCTTTTATTGTTCACATCTATTATGCTATTCTTGTTCATTTTTAACTTTAAAGCAATGTAAACCTCATAAAATTGGGAAATATTCTGATTTTTCTATCTTCTGTAATTGCACAAATAACATAGGGACTTAATCAAATCTTCAATGAATGGAGAGAATTGTCCATAAACCATATGGGTCTATTGCCTTTTCTTTTCTTTTCTTCATTACAGTATTATTATTTTTAAGCTTTTCAGTTTCTTTCCTGGTATGCATAGTTAGTACACTATGCAAATTTGATATGCTCTTGAGTCAATTTTGATGTTCTACATTTTCGCATAAAATCATCTCTTTACTATGTGTTCTAGCTTCTTTTGTTCCTTTGCTGTCTTTTGTTGTATTGATCAAGTTTCCTTTGATCTCTTTCTCAAGTGGTTTAAAAGCTAGATGTCCAATTTTTATTCTGTTACTGGTTACCCTTACATTAAAAATATATTTGAACTTAAATTTCCCTGTCATTCTCAAGAACAAAGTAATATCTATGCATTCTCACCCACTCTATTGCCCTCCTCTTCCCAAAGAAGACAAAAGTTAGCCTGATTTACATCCCTCTTTCTCCAATCCTCTCCTAGATTTTGTTCAAGTAGCTCCAGGTAATTTTAAAATGTTACACATTTTTATATTAAAAATGTTTATAATTGCTTTACTCTTCACAGATGTAATTAATTGTTCTTATTTTATTTTTTTATTTCTTTTTAATCATCAAGTAATACAGGGATATATTCTAATTCTAAAAATTCAGTCATTCTACATAAAATTAAAGTCTTCCTTTATCACCACTGTCAATGCCAGTATCTTCCAAAGAAGTTATTGCTATTATGAATTTGGTATATATTCTTTCAAGTATATGGTGATGCATGGCATATATACCAAACCATGTGTTATACATGCAATATTTATACTATGTACATTTAGTATGTTTAATATGGCACAATTATTATGTAACTCCCTTTTTCCTTAACTGGCCAGTATGTCTTAGAACGTTTTTCATGTCAGTATGTACAGATTCACTTCATTCTTTTGGACTGTTGCATCCCACAGTAGATATGTGCCCTAATTTATTCACCCATTCCCCTATGATTAGACATGTAGGTCATTGTGTTGGAGCTGTTGCAGTGTTGAAGTGAGCATCCTTTATGTGCCTCTTTTTGAACACAAACAAGTGTAACTCTAGGGTTTTATATCAATTGGGCTTTAATTCAGGAAAGAGAAAATACTCTAGGTTTTCCACACATAAAAGGATTTAACATAGAAATAAGTTGTCAATTAAATAACTGTAAGTGATGGAGGTGTGGAAATCAAGGTATTTCATTGAAACTTTGACTTCAGTGTCAACCACTCTTAGTGTGATCCCAGGATTTCGTGATAGCTGCAGCCACTTCTCCAAGAGCTGCTGCCATCACCTCCACCGCCACCCATGTAGCTGGTGATTAGACAGTGGGGTTATGACATATGGCCACTGCAAACCCCCCACCCTTTAGAGCTTGCTTGTATGTCCACATTGTTGTAGAAAGATGGTATATCTTTCTTCTGTGTTCAAAAAAAGCTCAGACAAATGTGTTTAATTGGCAGAACCAAATTTACATCCAGAATCCTAAGCAGCAAGAAGAGTCTGAGGAATGTAGTTTTTAGCTTTCTAGTATCTCCAAATATAAAAAAATGTATGAAGTCAAAGTTGAGAGTCAAACCACTCTATCACAGCTTAACCTTTGCCTGCTCAATATCCATAAGCAAATTTTTATACAATGGAGTCTTCCAAACAGCAGCAATTACTCGCATTATGCAACCATCCCCCATGCAAATAAAACACACCCTCTTCCCAAAGAAAAGACCCAAACCCCATTAAACACTGTATCCATCCCATTAAACACTGTATCCATGCCTGAAGATGTTCATTCCTTTTCTGGTTCAGCCACAAACCTATCTTTGTATCCAATAACCTCATAACCAAATTACAGTTAACCATCACCACATAGAAACAGAAGTGAAGAGGAGGAAAGAAATAGAAAATTGGTCAATTACATACAAATATATACATAACAAAGCAAGGAAGAAAAATATGTAGAGCTATTATATTCCTCAGTCCTGCAATAAGTCAGAAGAATATAGTTGGTATTTATAACTTCCTTTGCCCACTGCCAATTTTCTGTATCAATTTGCCCTCAGCCAGCAATTCCATGGTCAGAGTTCTATATCTGGTGGGGTGACCCAAGCCTTCCATCCCTAAGTGCCTGAGCTCTTCTTGGCTTTACCTCTATTGCATTGCTGTGGTCTTCCGTAATCTTTAGTATTGGATATAAAAATACTAGGAGACATCCTAGGGGATTCTCTGGGTTATAAATACTCCTTCATGCCCTTGGTATGTGTCAGTAACTCTATTTCTGTTTGATAATCAGGGTCAATCACTCAAGTTAGAGCAGTGAATCTCATCTTTGTCTATTAGTTCAGCAGCAAGAGAACCCCAAAGTTCAGTGAAATCATTGAGTCATAGGTGGAAGGAGCTTGGAAGGAGCCCTTCTTTGGGAAATAAAACATGTAAGCCAGAAGAGTTCACAATCATGGTAATGAGAATTCCCTGGTGGTCCAGTGGCTAAGATTCCATGCTGCCAATGCAGGGGGCGTGGGTTCGATCCCTGGTAGGGGAACTAAAATCCCACGTGCCACACGGCCAAAAAAAAAAAGATTCCAAAATCATGGTAATGAGAAGCAAAAATATTACAAGTGAGTAATTAGGTGTAATAGTGAAAGGAACCACTCGCATTTTACCCACTCAATTCCCAAACCCTCTTATTTTATTGGCAGGAGAATCAGCACCATATTATAGGACATTTAATATTTATTCTGATTATAAAAGTAATTTTAGATCATTAAAAAATGATATCATTCAAAACTATATAGAAAGTGAGATTCTCCTTTATTCTCTTTCCTGTCTTCCAGTGGTAACCATTGGCATCATTTGTATTATAGACACACACACACACACACACACACACACACAAATATACATGTGCTATACTATTATTTATTACTAAATTAGTAAGTATTTTTACTCAGGGAATGTGAGTATACACTTAAACATTTAAAAATATATTTATTCATTTATCCTTGACAGATCATCTTATTCCTTTGAACAGTGGTATAGTATTCCATGGCTGGTTACATCGTAATTTATTTAGTCAATGCAATATGAATAGACATTTAGTGGTTTATAAGTTTTGCTTTTTTAATATCTATGCACATATGGTGGATAATTTTAAAAAGTAGAAATCTCACCTTTCCTCCTTAGATCTTCACGAAAGCTAGCAAAATATAGAGGCCACCTAACCTTACGCTTTCACCAGTTAATTTGGAAAGTTAGACTTGCTTTGGGTGTTAATTCAGAATCATTTCAAAGCAAAACAAGCCTCTTTGTTTATTTTTGTTTGGAGAGGAGGGCATTGGAGCATGTGGTACTGCTAAGTGCAGTTTGTATATAATTGTTCCTTAAATAATTGTGTGGCATACGTTGCTTTCTAAAGAATATATGTATCTATAAGGTACATTAAAAATAACTTTTATTTTTGTCTTCAAAGAAAATAAAAATAATCTGTATAATGGTATTTTAACTGAATACACACACACACACACACACACACACACACACACACACACACACACACACACACACACACACACACACACACACACACACACACACACACACACACACACCAGAAGCAGCAACTGCTTAGATTAGACAGGTGTTTATACTCCATTTGTAATAACTTTACATTTTTTAATCACTGAACCACTGTATCATCAATTTTCATTTCTTTTTATTTTACTGTGAAGTGGACTGGTTCCAAGTTGACTAAGTCACACATTTAAAATAATTAAAAGTTTCACATTGCAGAAGAAAAATATACTCTTTCCTCCACCTTGGTGTGTGTCCTTTTCTCCACTCATGTATCACCGTAATACTGAAAAACAGTAAACCAGAGCAGCATTTCATGTCTAACCTTCTTGCCTCAAATATTTAAGATGAAACTCATTAGTATATACAAACTCTAAGATGTTGAAACAACTAAATGTTTTTGAAATGGCATTTACAAATGTTTGTGTATTTGCAATACTTTTAAAAGAGTATTTCATGCTAGAAATGTGCCTGTATACAAATGAAAAACCAAGGTGAATAAAGTCAAGTGCTAGGTACTGCAAAGGCAAATGCATCTTAATTGAAGACAGAAGGCGTTGCCCACTGGTCTTTTTTTTTTTTTTCCACACCACTCAGCTTGCGGTATCTTAGTTTTCAGACCAGGGATGGAATCCAGGCGCCCCCGCAGTGGAAGCGCGGAGTTCTAACCACTGGACCGCCAGGGAATTCCCCATGCCCACTGGTCTTAATGAGGCCACACCAGCCTGTGAATTCTCTTCTCTTACAGTCTCCTCCTACACCCCTCCACTTCCTATCTCCACAAATTGCTCTTGTAGATGCACTGCACTCATATTTATTTCTCTCATTTTAGGTGATGGAGACTCCAGAATGTCTATGCAAAAGAATTAAGTGGTGCCAATCTCGTAGGGAGAGCAGCTTGAAGCTGGATTTACATTGCTCTTTACATAAAATTGAGAACATATTGATTCTTTTAAAGACTATCCTTCCTCCCCACAACCCAGCAATACCATTGCTTTTCGAGTGGAAAGGGAACTTCCAATCTACCCTGATTTTGTTACTTTAATACATGAGACTGAGGCCCACGAGCTGAAGCTAACTGCCCAGCTGATGGCAGACCCAGTCTCCTGTCTCTCACTCCAGTCCTGATATCTGGGAAGCATACTCAAAATGTTAAGTAATTATCACAAGCTTGATATTTGGTTTTTGAATTTGTTTTATATTTATATTGAAATGTTGCAATTCCTGGTCTTTACTTATTAGTGAATTTAGGAATTCATCTTAAATGAAATAAGTCATACAGCAAAGGCTTGATTTAGGGAAATATGTAGAGTTGAAAAAATTCACTTTTCTACTCTTTCTCATTGCAACTTCTCTGGAACTTTTCTAAAATAGTGTTGTGGTTGTATGTCCAAATATTCTTTCTGCTGCATGAGAATTTGGATGCACTAAAAACAAAGTTTCAACAAAGGTAATTAGGTAGTTTATTGTAGGTTCTGTCTTCAAAAAATTGAAAAAGGTTTTCTCAGGTGAAGGCTGTAATAAGCTGGAAGGTAAGATGGCTGCTCTATTGACAATGACAGTTCAAATTTTGATTATATGGAAATTGGGAAAGAATGGCACAATGGAATCTAAAAACCCTCCTTGCAGTATTAATGTTCCGTCTCCCCATTAGTACATGTTCCTAGTCTTTACTGTTACCCAGAGAGGTGGGTAAAAGTGCCTTAAGGGCATGGGGAGCCTTAAAGGTACAGTAATTACTACATAAAACTGGTGTTAAGAACTTCAGTGCTTCTTTCCAACACCAGAAGTTGCTTCCGGAAGTGGATATCCACGTCATAATACGTGTAGGATGCCAGAGTGAATGGTGTGACATAGAAATAGTTCTTGCATCTCTCTGTGCAAAGGTTCAGAGACATGAAAAACCTTGGTTCTTTCAGGCATATGCAAGATTTTCAGTAAAGGCGAGCAGTGCCATCCAAGAGAACTTTCTTTAAGATGGAAAGGTTTTATGTCTGTGCTGTCCAATACAGTAGCCACTTGCCATATGTGGCTATTGGTCACTTGAAAAATGGCTAGTGTAACTGAGTGACTGAATTTTAATTTTATTTCATTTTAATTAATTTAAATTTAAATAGCCACATGTGGCTAGTGGATACCATGTTGGTCAATGCAGTTCTAGAACACAGGAGAGTAGATGAGAGTGAAAAGAGATGAGATTGTAAGAAGACATGATAGGAAGTATGGACTTTACTGTCCCGAAGGTAACAAAGAGAAACTGAAGATGGCTGAAGGTAAAGGCCCTGAAGTTGGCATAGAAGTGTAAGCTCAACAGCACAGGTAGAGAGACTGGCCAAGGACTGTAGCTCATTGCCTGGGATCAGAGGAAATGAGGCAAGGTCAGGTGTGAGAGAAGCTAGGATTTATAAAGGCATGGAGAAGGGAAGCAAAATTTAAGGAAAGTCATATCAGGTAGATTCATTTCTTTTCCAAGTAGCAAGAGACCAGTTTGTCTACTGAAATTGAGGGAATGAAAGATGAAGAGTAGTGCTTGGAAGATGTGAAGATGAGAGTAGGGTTGGTCTGAAATTATTGTTTGGGGACTGGCCAGTGATAGTTATAGGATTTACAGGTGGTGAGACTGGGGGCAGAGCTGAGGTTGAAAACTGTGGCTTTGAAATGGCTTCAAGCTGCCATTCCAGAAGGTTTATTTATTTGGGTATGGAATTGGAGAAGGTGTACTACAGCAGGAATCCAGGGTCGTAGCACCAAGCAGTTGCTGCAAAAGGCCTGGGATGCAAGGAAACTGAATAAGCTGGCGAGGGAGTCCTTCAGGTAATCAATAACTTGAGGTCATGAAAGACCTAGAAGAAAAAGTTAGGTCATGTGTAGAAAATTGGAGTTGAAGACTTCAGAGGCATGTTTATCAATGACCACAAGATCTGTGGTGTGGTGATGGTAATGTAGGCTGAAAGGTTTAGAGGTGAAAGCCACTGGAGTTGAGGTGTTGAGGGTCATCCACATTAAGAATGAACAATATGGCAAGACTTGTGTTAGAAAGTGAGTACGTGAACCAGATGTCTTTAATGAGTGACAGAAGTTATCATGACCTCAGCGATAAACCTACAGAAGAGGGAGAAGAAGGTGGTAGAGTAAGGTGGCATGAGCATTAAAAGGAAGGTATTTTTACAGGACGGTAGATGAATAATGCCAACTCTACCCCCTGATCCTAGAAAAACACTGATAGGAGATGAGTGTCTCCAGTGGCTGGTGGGAATGCAGTGTCCTCCAGAGTAGAGACAGATTTTAGTTAAGGAAGGAAATGGAATAAGTGTTCAGTGACCAAGTTAATGATATTGGGGAGCTTATTTACTGGGTATGGAGAGTTCAAGAGGGTCCATGGGTTACAGAGCAGTGAGGGGACCAGTGAGAGGTGAGAGAAAGTATAGCACAGGGACACAAGCAGGGTCTTTTATATTGTAACAAATTTGCTAGTACAATGTATAGTCATTTTTGCTGACTTTGGAAATGGTTTAGGGAAAAAACAGAATTTGGACCCTATCACCAGTTAGATGTGGGGCAAATAGCCTTCACCACAGGTGGGGAAAGATTAGGTCTAGAACTTTACGTTTTCTCTCATTCACTTCATGGCTGTGCATTCAGAGGGAGGGTGTAATGGAAGAGATTTGTTGATCTGCTTTTCTGACTGTCTTTAGAGACAGGATAAATTCTCATTAGTCTGGGATGATTCAGGTGTGACTGACTATCTGAAAGAGAAGGATAAATTATACTACCTTACCAGTGCTTTTACATTCCAATGATTTTGTGAATCTAAGCTAAATTAGCTCTGATTTCTGAGTATTATAAATATAGTGGAATATCACTTCAACATTTTTTGAGGGTTCATGGTAACCTAATTTTCTAAACTTAAAATCAGAACATATGGTCCAGTGATAGATGTTTTCTAATCTCTAAACTGAATAATAGGAAACTACACTTGGTTAGACACTGAAGGCACTGCCTTTATAGAAAAGAATAAAATAAATTTATACTGGAATTGTCCCAGAAAAGTCTAAGATATATGACCACTATACTTATAAGTGAGAATAATTTATCAGGTGGGTATTTCAGTAACTATGCCTTTTTGGATATAGTTTAACAAATTCTGATCTAGGGCACAGAATGTCTCAGTGAGTTTCCAGTGAAGTCCAAATCTGAGAAATGAGAGATATAATTCTTATTGAGTAATTTAGACTTTTCTTCTCTACTTTAAGGCACTCTGGTCTTGCTTTTCTCCCATTTTTCTAAGAATGCATGCCTCATACAGGTTCCTTGTTTTACTCAACTGCTCAGAAACACATTATCTCACTTAAAATGGGGAAGCCGGAATTCCCAGGTGGCACAGTAGTTAAGAATCCGCCTGCCAATGCAGGGGACACGGGTTTGATCCCTGGTCAGGGAAGATCCCACATGCTGCAGGGCAACTAAGCCCCTGCACCACAACTACCGAGCCTGTGCTGTAGAGCCCGTGAGCCACAACTACTGAAGCTTGCATGCCTAGAGTCTGTGCTTCACAACAAGAGAAGCCACTGCAATGAGAAGCCTGTGCACCACAACAAACAGTAGCCCCTGCTCGCCGCAACTAGAGAAAGCCCAAGTGCAGCAACGAAGACCCAGTGCAGCCCTAAATAGATAGATAGATAAATAAATAAATAAATAAATAATGAGGAAGCCAATGAGAATGAGTTAGCTCTGTTTTCAGTGCTGTAATGCAAGGAAAATTCCTTCTTCTGTAAACGATGAAGAATTCTCAGCATGTTTAGCCACAGCTAATCCTATTCCTTTGGGTGCAATGTGGTCCTGTACTTTGGAACATTTTAAGAGCATTACCTAGCTAGGCAATAAACATGCTTTTAAGGGCTTATTGGTAGTATGCTGACTCAAAGCAGAAATAATATCATTTCAAGTTGCCACTTCCTCATTCATTCTTTCTAAAGACCCCTGTACGCTTTTCAAGGTCTCTTGCCCCCTCTGTGACAGTTTGATTTTGTAAGAGAATAGTCTTAGAATTCACTTTGTTCTACAATCTTAAAACAGAGCAAAACAGAACAAACAGGAAAATCTCCATATTTGTTTGAAATTTCATGAGGTGAAGACTTCTGGTCAAGAGATCAAGTCCAGCCTCTTCTTACCGGGGGGTGCGTGGGGCATACCTGGAGTCACCTACAACCTATGGCTGGGACCTGCCCGTGCCACAGAAACCACTTTTGGAGAAAAGAACTTTAGTTGGGGTTATGGAACTGGAGGAGAGGAAAAGTAAAGGAGTGAGAGGGGAATGAGAGGAGAGAAACCCCTTTAGAGCAAAAAGTGGGCAAAGGAAGGCAAGACCAGAGCTAGACTAGGGATTTAGATCAATGGAACAAGATAGAAAGCCCAGAGATTAACCCACGCACCTATGGTCAACTAATCTATGACAAAGGAGGCAAAGATATACAATGGAGAAAAGACAGTCTCTTCAATAAGTGGTGCTGGGAAAACTGGACAGCTACATGTAAAAGAATGAAATTAGAATACTCCCTAACACCATACACAAAAATAAACTCAAGATGGATTAGAGACCTAAATATAAGACTGGACACTATAAAACTCTTAGAGGAGAACATAGGAAGAACACTCTTTGACATAAATCACAGCAAGATCTTTTTTGATCCACCTCCTAGAGTAATGGAAATAAAAACAAAAATAAACAAGTGGGACCTAATGAAACTTAAAAGCTTTTGCACAGCAAAGGAAACCATAAACAAGACGAAAAGACATCCCTCAGAATGGGAGAAAATATTTGCAAATGAATCAACGGACAAAGGATTAATCTCCAAAATATACAAACAGCTCATTCAGCTCAATATTAAAGAAACAAACACCCCAATCCAAAAATGGGCAGAAGACCTAAATAGACATTTCTCCAAAGAAGATATACAGACGGCCACGAAGCACATGAAAAGATGCTCAACATCACTAAATATTAGAGAAATGCAAATCAAAACTACAATGAGGTATCACCTCACTCCTGTTAGAATGGGCATCATCAGAAAATCTACAAACAACAAACGCTGGAGAGGGTGTGGAGAAAAGGGAACCCTCTTGCACTGTTGGTGGGAATGTAAATTGATACAGCCACTATGGAGAACAATATGGAGGTTCCTTAAAAAACTAAAAATAGAATTACCATATGACCCAGCGATCCCACTACTGGGTATATACCCAGAGAAAACCATAATTCAAAAAGACACATGCACCCGAATGTTCATTGCAGCACTATTTACAATAGCCAGGTCATGGAAGTAACCTAAATGCCCATTGACAGACGAATGGATAAAGAAGTTGTGGTACATATATACAATGGAATATTACTCAGTCATAAAAGGGAACGAAATTGAGTCATTTGTTGAGACGTGGATGGATCTAGAGACTGTCATACAGAGTGAAGTAAGTCAGAAAGAGAAAAACAAATATCGTATATTAATGCATGTATGTGGAATCTAGAAAAATGGTACAGATGAGCCGGTTTGCAGGGCAGAAGTTGAGACACAGATGTAGAGAATGGACATATGGACACCAAGGGGGGAAAACTGCGGTGGGGTGGGGATGGTGGTGTGCTGAATTGGGCGATTGGGATTGACATGTATACACTGATGTGTATAAAATTGATGCCTAATAAGAACCTGCAGTATAAACAAACAAACAAACAAAACAACTAATACTAAACTTTCATTGGGTTATTTGTATGGAAATATGTTAATATAAATGTTTCAGACATTACATGAAATTTCTAAAAATCTTATATGTTCTGGTATAATGTTATAAGTCATAATCCTAGTTATTACTTTAAAATGTATATCTCAGAAATAACTAATTTTCTTGTCAACTGCATTATTATGAACTTTCATCAAATCTTTAACTGTGGTCATTTTTAAGTCTTTTGTCATTTACAGACAGTTCTGGGTGTACTCTGATGCTTTTGCAAATATGTTCCTATAAAAGGGTTTCATCTTCAAGAAATTCATGGAAAAGACTCTGACAAGTACCGACAGAAAACAACTGTAAAACAAGAATTGTGTTTCTTGTAAAATTATCTTTCACAAGCAAGAGGAAAATATTTTCTGTATAATAAAACTGAAAGAATTTACCAGCAGGAAATTTTCACTTATGGAATTTCCAAAGGGTGTTTTTCAAGTGGAAGGAGGAAATCTGCAAAAAAGATCTGAGCTATGGGGAATAAAATGGCATATAAATAAAATTATAAATATATCACTAAATCTACTCACTATTGAGAGTATTAAACAATAATGTCTAAATTGTGGGGCATCACAATAAATAATATGGAGCTAAAAGACTGGACAAACATTGAATGTAAGCTGGGGAATGGGTTGGCAGTGACTGAAAATAAAACAGTAGACTTCTGTGTATTATTTAGAGAGTGGGAAAATATATCCATTAGAAAGTCACAACAGTTCTAAATATGTAATACGATAGACTAATAATATATGAAGGAAAAATTAATAGAATTACAAGAATAAATTGATGTATACTAACCACAAAGTGAAAATTTTCAACCTACCTCTCTCATTATTTATAGATCAAGAATAATATCAGAAATATAGAAAACTTGAGCAACGTAATTAGCAAGCTTGATTCAATGGACAACAGGAAGTTCACTTAAAGAATATGAACATTCTCCAACAATATGGACATTTACTGATCGATCACATATTAGGGTACACAAAAACTCTCAAAAAATTTCAATAAATGGTTATCATATAGATCACATTCTTTAACCACACCTGATTAAATGAGAAGTTAAAAATAAAGCCATGAGTTAAAAAATCTCCATGTAGTTGGAAATTTAAAATAACTAAATAACTCATGGATTAAAGATGAATCAAAGTGGAAATTAAAAAATACAAAAACTACATGACAGCAAAAACATCATATATTGAAACTTGGAGAATGCAACCCAAGAGATGCTTCAAGGGCAATTTTTAGCCTAAAATGTGTATTAGAAAAGTAGAAGGTTGAAAACTAATGCAATTGCCAGTTTTGAAAGTTAGAAAATTCAATAGCATATGACAATAGTAAAGATAAGAGCAGGAATCAATGAAAAAAAAAAAGGAAAGATACATTAGAGAGCATAAAAAAGCCAAATGTTGGTTGCTTGAAAATTAAAAATAGATAAACCTCTGTAAGAATGTTAAAGAAAAATAGAGAAGATACAAATGAATAATATTATGAATAAAAAAAGAACACAACTAGAGGTGCATCAAAGATAGAGAACATGGGAGAGTACTATCAATAACATGTTTCAATACATTTAGACAATTTGGAAGAAACAATGAATGTTAAATGCATAGACTGATAGTCTGGTGTTTAAAAAATCCACTTATATATTGTTTACAAGTAAAAGTTGATGGAAATTTTCTTCACCTGGCCTACCTGTCCTAAACTAACCAAATTATGTCCATTGTCTCTGGGTAGTAAGGTACCTAATACAGTAGAAATTCACAGACGTCTGAGCCAACAAATGTCACACAAGTCAGAATTACTTTGCCTCTAAGGTTCTTGGAGACCTGCACAGGCATGTCTTTATTTCATCAGTCACTTTCCTGAGGGTGTGAGGTATTTTAGGCCAGCCCTGCAGTTCCTTGAGCAGTATCTCTGGTTTCCATAAAATTGACCAATCAAACAAATGCTTGTACAAAGCTCTTCACTACTGGAGCATCATGGACCTTGGCATAGGACTTCAACCTTGAGATGTCAATCTGGGACCTTTTCTGAGGGCTGAGTTCTTTCTTGGAGAGCCTAAGGGCTGACTTTACTAAAATCTGATTCCACATTTTCCTACCTATCGTGACATTTAGTTATGCTAATTTCATAGCGTCAGGTCCAATCTTATTATATAGGCTAGTAGTCAGCTGTCTAGGGCAGCAAAATATTATTGGCATTAAAGAGTTGGTGACTACATTGGCAGAAAATAATTCTATTTTAAAAGACTACAGAGGAGACCTTCAAGATGGCAGAAGAGTAAGACGTGGAGATCACCTTCCTCCCCACAAATACATCAGAAATACATCTACATGTGGAACAGCTCCTACAGAACATCTCCTGAACGCTGGCAGAAGACCTCAGACCTCCCGAAAGGCAAGAAACTCCCCACGTACCTGGGTAGGGCAAAAGAAAAAAGAAAAAACAGAGACAAAAGAATACGGACGGGACTTGCACCAGTGGGAGGGAGCTGTGAAGGAGGAAAAGTTTCCACACACTAGGAAGCCCCTTCACTGGTGGAGATGGTGGGTGGTGGTGGGGAAGCTTGGGAGCCACAGAGGAGAGTGCAGCAACAGGGGTGCAGAGGGCAAAGCGGAGAGATTACTGCACAGAGGTTCGGTGCCGACCAGCACTCACCAGCCTGAGAGGCTTGTCAGCTCACCCGCCAGGGCGGGCAGGGGCTGGGAGCTGAGGCTCAGGCTTTGGAGGTCAGACCCCAGGGAGAGGACTGGGGTTGGCTGCGTGAACACAGCCTTAAGGGGGCTAGTGCTCCACAGCTAGCAGAGGGGGGAGTCTGGGAAAAAGTCTGGAACTGCCTAAGAGGCAAGAGACCATTGTTTCGGGGTGCGCGAGAAGGGAGTCAGAGCACCGCCTAAATGAGCTCCAGAGATGGGCGCGAGCTGCGGCTACCAGCACAGACACCGGAGATGGGTATGAGACGCTAAGGCTGCTACTGCAGCCACCAAGAAGCCTGTGTGCAAGCACAGGTCACTATCCACACCTCCCCTCCCGGGAGCCTGTGCAGGCCGCCACTGCCAGGGTCCTGTGATCCAGGGACAACTTCCCCTGAGAACACATGGCACGCCTCAGGCTGTTACAATGTCACACCGGCCTCTGCCGCTGCAGGCTTGCCCCACATTCCATACCCCTCCCTCCCTCTGGCCTGAGTGAGCCAGAGCCCCCTAATCAGCTGCTACTTTAAGTCCATCCTGTCTGGGTGGGGAAAAGACACCCTCAGGCGACCTACACGCAGAGGCGGGGACAGATCCAAAGCTGAACCCCAGGAGTTGTGCAAACACAGAAGAGAAAGGGAAATTTCTCCCAGCAGCCTTAGGAGCAGTGGATTAAATCTCCACAATCAACTTGATGTTCTCTGCATCTGTGGAATACCAAAATAGACAACGAATCATCCCAAAATTGAGGCGGTGGACTTTGGGAGCAACTGTAGACTTGGGGTTTGCTTTCTGCATCTAATTTGTTTTCGGTTATATGTTTATCTTAGTTTAGTATTTAGAGTTTATTATCATTGGTAGATTTGTTTATTGATTTGGTTGCTCTCTTCCTTTTCTTTTACATATAGATATATATATATATTTTTTCCATTTTCGCTTTTTGTGAGTGTGTATGTGTATGCTTCTTTGTGTGATTTTGGCTGTACAGCTTTGCTTTTACCATTTGTCCTAGGGTTCTGTCTGTCCTTTTTTTTAGTATACTTTTTAGCGCTTGTTATCATTGGTGGATTTGTTTTTTGGTTTGGTTGCTCTCTTCTTTCTTGCTTGCTTTCTTTTTTTTAATTACTTTAAAATTTTTCTTTATTTTTAATGATTATTTTTCATTTTAATGACTTTATTTTCTTTCTTTCTTTCTTTTTTTCTCCCTTTTCTTCTGAGCCGTGTGGCTGACAGGGTCTTGGTGCTCTGGCTGGGTGTCAGGCATGTGCCTCTGAGGTGGGAGAGCTGAGTTCAGGACATTGGTCCACCAGAGACCTCCCAGCTCCACATAATATCAAACAGTGAAAGCTATCCCAGAGATCTCCATCTCAACGCTAAGACCCAAATCCACTCAACGATGAGCAAGATACAGTGCTGGACACCCTATGCCAAACAACTAGCAAGACAGGAACACAACCCCACCCATTAGCAGAGAAGCTGCCTAAAATCATAGTAAGGTCACAAACACCTCAAAACACACCACTGGACGCAGACCTGCCCACCAGAAAGACACGATCCAGCCTCATCCACCAGAACACAGGCACTAGTCCCCTCCACCAGGAAGCCTACACAACCCACTGAACCAACCTTAGCCACTGGGGGCAGACACCAAAAACAACAGGAACTAGGAACCTGCAGCCTGCGAAAAGGAGACCCCAAACATAGTAAGTTAAGCAAAATGAGAAGATAGAGAAACACAGAGCAGATGAAGGAGCAAGGTAAAAACCCACCAGACCTAACAAATGAAGAGGAAATAGGCAGTCTACCTGAAAAAGAACTCAGAGTAACGATAGTAAAGATGATCCAAAATCTTGGAAATAGAATGGAGAAAATAAAAGAAACGTTTAACAAGGACCTAAAAGAACTATAGAGCAAACAAACAATGATGAACAACACAATAAATGAAATTAAAAATTATCTAGACGGAATCAATAGCAGAATAACTGAGGCAGAAGAACGGACAAGTGACCTGGAAGATAAAATAGTGGAAATAACTGCCTAAGAGCAGAATGAAGAAAAAAAGAATGAAAAGAATTGAGGACAGTGTCAGAGACCTCTGGGACAACATTAAATGCACCAACATTCGAATTATAGGGGTCCCAGAAAAGAGGAAAAGAAAGGGTCTGAAAAATATTTGAAGGGATTATAGTTGAAAACTTCCCTAACATGGGAAAGGAAATAGTCAATCAAGCCAAGGAAGCGCAGAGAATCTCATACAGGACAAATCCAAGGAGAAACACGCCAAGACACATACTAATCAAACTATCAAAAATTAAATACAAAGAAAAAATATTAAAAGCAGCAAGGGAAAAGCAGCAAATAACATACAAGGGAACCCTGATAAGGTTAACAGCTGATCTTTCAGCAGAAACTCTGCAAGCCAGAAGACAGTGGCAGGACAAATTTAAAATGATGAAAGGGAAAAACCTACAACCAACATTACTCTACCCAGCAAGGATCTCATTCAGACTTGACGTAGAAATTAAAACCTTTACAGACAAGCAAAAGTTAAGAGAATCCAGCACCACCAAACCAGCTTTACAACAAATGTTAAAGGAACTTCTCTAAACAGGAAGAACAACAGAAGGAAAAGACCTACAAAAACAAACCCAAATCAATTAAGAAAATAGTAATAGGAACATACATATCGATAACTACCTTAAATGTAAATGGATTAAATGCTCCACCCTAAAGACACAGGCTTACTGAATGGATACAAAAACAAGACCCATATATATGCTGTCTACAAGCGACTCACTTCAGACCTAGGGACACACACAGACTGAAAGTGAGGGGATGGAAAAAGATATTCCATGCAAATGGAAATCAAAAGAAAGCTGGAGTACAATTCTCATATAAGACAAAATAGACTTTAAAATAAAGGCTATTACAAGAGACAAGGACACTATATAATGATCAAGGGATCAATCCAAGAAGATATAAGAATTGTAAACGTTTATGCACCCAACATAGGAGCACCTCAATACATAAGGCAAATGCTAACAGTCATAAAAGGGGAAATTGACAGTAAAACAATCATATTAGGGGACTTTTAACACCCCACTTTCACCAACGGACAGATCATCCAAAATGAAAATAAATAAGGAAACACAAGCTTTAAAGAACACATTAGACCAGATGGACTTAATTGACATTTATAGGACATTCCATCCAAAAACAACAGAATACACTTTCTTCTGAAGTGCTCATGGAACATTCTCCAGGCTAGATCATATCTTGGGTCACAAATGAACTGTCGGTAAATTTAAGAAAATTGAAATTATATCAAGTATCTTTTCCGACCACAATGCTATGAGACTGGACATCAATTACAGGAAAAATCTGTAAAAAATACATATACATGGAGGCTAAACAATACACTACTAAATAAGCAAGAGTTCACTGAAGAAATCAAAGAGGAAATAAAAAAAATACCTAGGAACAAATCACAATGAAAATACGATGATCCAAAACCTACGGGATGCAGCAAAAGCAGTTCTAAGAGGGAAGTTTATAGCAATACAATCCTACCTCAAGAAACAAGAAACATCTCAAATAAACAACCTAACCTTACACCTAAAGCAATTAGAGAAAGAAGAACAAAAAACCCACAAAGTTAGCAGAAGGCAAGAAATCACAAAGATCAGATCAGAAATAAATGACAAAGAAATGAAGGAAACAATAGCAAAGATCAATGAAACTAAAAGCTGGTTCTTTGAGAAGATAAACAAAATTGATAAACCATTAGACAGACTCGTGAAGAAAAACGGGAGAAGACTCAAATCAGGAGAATTAGAAATGAAAAAGGAGAAGTAACAACTAACACTGCAGAAACACAAATGATCACGAGAGATTACTACAAGAAACTATATGCCAATAAAATGGACAACCTGGAAGAAATGGACAAATTCTTAGAAAAGCACAACCTTCCGAGAGTGAACCAGGAAGAAATAGAAAATATGAACAGACCAATCACAAGCACAGAAATTGAGACTGTGATTAAAAATCTTCCAATAAACAAAAGCCCAGGACCAGATGGCTTCACAGGCAAATTATATCAAACATTTAGAGAAGAACTAACACCCATCCTTCTCAAACTCTTCCAAAATATAGCAGAGGGAGGAACACTCCCAAAGTCATTCTATGAGGCCACCATCACCCTGATACCAAAACCAGACAAAGATATCACAAAGAAAGAAAACTACAGGCCAATATCACTGATAAACATAGATAGAAAAATCCTCAACAAAATACTAGCATACAGAATCCAACAGCACATTAAAAGGATCATACACCATGATCAAGTGGGGTTTATCCCAGTAATGCAAGCTTCTTCAATATACGCAAATCAATCAATGTGATACACGATATTAACAAATTGAAGGAGAAAAACCATATGATCATCTCAATAGATGCAGAAAAAGCTTTTGACAAAATTCAACACCCACTTATGATAAAACCCCCCAGAGAGTAGGCATAGAGGGTACTTATCTCAACATAATAAAGGCCATATATGACAAACCCACAGCCAAGATCATTCTCAATGGTGAAAAACTGAAACCATTTCCACTAAGATCAGGAACAAGACAAGGTTGCCCAGTCTCACCACTATTATTCAACATAGTTTTGGAAGTTTTAGCCACAGCAATGAGAGAAGAAAAAGAAAAGGAATCCAAATCAGAAAAGAAGAAGTAATGCTGTCACTGCAGATGACATGATAGTATAATAGAGAATCCTGAAGATGCTACCAGAAAACTAGTAGAGATAATCAATGAATTTGGTAAAGTAGCAGGATACAAAATTAATACACAGAAATCTCTTGCATTCCTATACACTAATGATGAAAAATCTGGAAGAGAAATTAAGGAAACACTCCCATTTACCATTGCAACCAAAAGAATAAAATACCTAGGAATAAACCTACCTAGGGAGACAAAAGACCTGTGTGCAGAAAACTATAAGATACTGATAAAAGAAATTAAAGATGATGCAAACAGATGGAGAGGTATACCATGTTTTTGGATTGGAGAATCAACATTGTGAAAATGACTCTACTACCCAAAGCAGTCTACAGAGTGCAATCCCTGTCAAACTACCAATGGCATTTTTCACAGAACTAGAACAAAAAATTTCACCATTTGTACGGAAACACAAAAGACCCCGAATAGCCAAAGCAATATTGAGAAAGAAAAATGGAGCTGGAGGAATCAGGCTCCCTGACTTCAGACTATACTACAAAGCTACAGTAATCAACACAGTATGGTACTGTCACAAAAACAAATATCGATCAATGCAACAGGATTATAAGCCCAGAGATAAACCCACGCACATATGGTCACCTTATTTTTTATAAAGGAGGCAAGAATATACAATGGAGAAAAGACAGCCTCTTCAACAAGTGGTGCTGGGAAAACTGGACAGCTACATGTAAAAAATGAAATTAGAACACTTCCTAACACCATGCACAAAAATAAACTCAAAATGGATTAAAGACCTAATAAGGCCAGATAGTATAAAACTTTTAGAGGAAAACATAGGCAGAACACACTATGACATAAATCACAGCAATATCCTTTTTGACCCACCACCTAGAGAAATGGAAATAAAAACAAAAATAAACAAATGGGACCAAATGAAGCTTAAAAGCTCTTGCATAGCAGAGGAAACCATAAACAAGATGAAAAGACAACCCTAAGAATGGGAGAAAATATTTGCAAATGATGCAACTGACAAAGGATTAATCTCCAAAATTTACAAGCAGCTCATGCAGCTCAGTACCAAAAAAACCAAACAACCCTATCCAAAAATGGGCAGAAGACCTAAATAGACATTTCTCCAAAGAAGATATACAGATTGCCAACAAACACATGAAAGATTGCTCAACATCACTAATCATTAAAGAAATGCACATCAAAACTACAATGAGGTATCACTTCACACAGATCAGAATGGCCATCATCAAAAAATCTACAAACAATAAATGCCAGAGAGGGTGTGGAGAAAAGGGAACCCTCCTGCACTGTTGGTGGGAATGTAAATTGATACAGCCACTATGGAGAACAGTATGGACGTTCCTTAAAAAACTAAAAATAGAACTACCATACGACCCAGCAATCCCACTACTGGGCATATACCCTGAGAAAACCATAATTCAAAAAGAGTCATGTACCACAGTGTTCATTGCAGCTCTATTTACAATAGCCAGAACATGGAAGCAACCTAAGTGTCCATCGACAGATGAATGGATAAAGAAGATTTGGCACATATATACAATGGAATATTACTCAGCCATAAAAAGGAACGAAATTGAGTTATTTTTAGTGAGGTGGATGGAGTCTGTCATACAGAGTGAAGTAAGTCAGAAAGAGAAAAACAAATACTGTATGCTAACACTTATATATGGAATCCAAAAAAAAAAAAAAGGTTATGAAGAACCTACGGGCAGGGCAGGTATAAAGATGCAGATGTAGAGAATGGACTTGAGGACATGGTGAGGGGGAAGGGTAAGCTGGGACAAAGTGAGAGAGTGGCATGGACTTATATATACTACCAAATGTAAAATAAATATTTAGTGGGAAGCAGCCACATAGCTCAGGGAGATCAGCTTGGTGCTTTGTGACTACCTAGAGGGGTGGGATAGGGAGGGTGGGAGGGAGACGCAAGAGGGAGGAGATATGGGGATATATGTATATGTATAGCTGATTCACTTTGTTATAAAGCAGAAACTAACATACCATTGTAAAGCAATTATACTCCAATAAAGACGTTTTAAAATAAAAGATTACAAAAAAGAAAACAGTTAAAAAGGAAAGTTTAAAATATAAAGTTTGCACCCTTGAAAGAAACAGTGCTATAAGAAGAAGGTTTGAAACTTAAGATTCATGCTGAGCTTCTGTCTTTCTAGAATAACTAAGAGAGCTCTGTGCCCAGGCAGATTTGAAAAACGGAAAACAGCTTTCTCTTTTCTCCAAAAATATTATCTTGCAGACTTCCACTCTGACATTCTCACAACAGGCAATTTCTGTTAAAAATGTTTAAATTCTATTTTCATCAAAGTAAAACACACATGGAGTTTTAAAAAGTTAACACATCTAATAAAAAACTGTACTCCCTTGCTCTAATACCTGAGTTGGGTTTCTCAGAAGCACCCTCTTTATTTCTTTTAGCTATTTCTTCTGATAATTACCTATATAATTTAAAGTGCTACTCTCACTTGGATTTTTCAGTTTTAGGCACTGATTGCTGACTTCTTGGTATGAAAGATGAGCATTTGGAACTCTTATAAGACCACCCGAACCCTCAACTTCCTCCATCTTCCCAATATATTTATATAACTTTTTTCTTTTAATTTTTATTTATTTATTTATGGCTGTGTTGGGTCTTCGTTTCTGTGCTAGGGCTTTCTCCAGTTGCGGCAAGTGGGGGCCACTCTTCATCGCGGTGCGCGGGCCTCTCACTATCGCGGCCTCTCCTGCTGCGGAGCACAGGCTCCAGACGCGCAGGCTCAGTAATTGTGGCTCACGGGCCGAGTTGCTCCGCGGCATGTGGGATCTTCCCAGACCAGGGCTCGAACCCGTGTCCCCTGCATTGGCAGGCAGATTCTCAACCACTGTGCCACCAGGGAAGCCCTATATAACTTTTAAATAAAATCAATAACCAATGTTACATTTTCATGGCTATGAAAGTATCATTCACACCTGAGGAAAATCTTGTTCCAAGACTGTATTTTCTTTTTAATGAAACTTTCTATGTTCGTTGGAATTGACATTTGATTCATTTTTAGTTGCTTTTTAATTTTTTTTCATGTTCCCATCACATATTTTTCTCAAACTCTTCACAAGAACCATAAAACCCATGGTACTATTTTAATTACTTTTCTACAAGGGGAAACATAGCAGGTAACCTACCAATTCTAGTGTGTTTCCCCCTGGAGACATAGTTCTTCAATGCTTCTAGCCCTCTCTCCTATTCTGGATGATATGATCTGGCTTATTGCAGACAGGGCATCCTGGGACTCCCCTGTGCCTCACTACTGTCTTAGATCCCCTGTTCCTTACATTTGCTCTCTGTTCTCCTTGTTTACTCGCTTATTTTGCTGCATAGTATAATCCAGTAGCTTCCTGAGAAAGAGTGCATGGGAATTGGCAAGCAACATTTCTGAGACCTTGAATGTCTGCAGATGTGTTTATATCACCTTTGTACTTCTGGTAGATTGCCTGGATATGGATCCTAATTTTTTTTTTTTCACAATTCTGAAGGTATTGCTCCATTGTCTTCTAGTTTCCAATGTCTCTGATACAAAGTCTAATGTTATTCTAATTCTTTATCCTTTGAATTAACAAGTTTTTTTCCCTGGAAGCTTTCTGGATTAAAAAAAAATATCTCTGGTGTTTTAAAAATTATGACAAGTTTTGCTTGGGTCCTTTCTTGTTTATTTTGCTTGGTTCATTATTTCAATCCCAGGAAATTATTTTGTATTTGTTATTACCGAAATCTCCTCATCTGTGTTTTGTTTTCCTCTTCTGTATTACCTATTATTTGGATGTGGAAGCTTGAATTAATCACACAACTTTCCAGAATTTTTCTTTCCTGTTTTATGTCTCTTTATCTTAGATTCTACTTTCTGGGAGGTATTCCTCAATTTATCTTCCAGCCCTTCTGTTATTTTATTTACTTATTTTTTGTCTATCCTGTTTTTAATTTCCATGAATTCTTTATTGTTATCTGTGTCTTTTATTATTTTTTATGGAGTCAATATTTTCTCTTAGCTCTTTGAGGAGATTAAATGCATGTTTTAAAATTTTTTTCAACTTTCCGGATTGTGTTATTTCCCTTGATTGCCCATGGCTTCTTTATATTAAGAAGCTGTTTGGAATATGTGTGTGTAAAGGCAGGCCATATTGACTAGGGCTCCATGTGAGTTTCCTAGCAGAGGCCCAGCTGTTTCAGTGAGTATTATCAAATGTCAGTATATGCAAATATTCCCTTCATCCTCCACTCAGTCTTTTTATATCTCAAGAGAAAAGAATTCTCTAGTCTCCAGCCTTGGGGAATATGCCTAGTTGCCTGCATTCTTGGAGTTGAGTCATGGAAAAGTGGTGGGTGTCTCGATATTCAGTATATAGTCTTTAAATTTTATTTTTAAATTTACATAAGGTAGTATTCACTCTTTTCGGGTTTTGTTCTATGAGTTTTGATGAATGCAAAGAGTTTTAGATCACCACTGCAATCGAGAAATAAAACAGTTCCTTCATCCTCCAAAATAGCTTCCTGCTTGTCCTTTGTAGTCAATCTCTCCTGCAAGCCCTAACCACTAGCAACCACTGATATCTTTACCATTCCTAAGGTTTTACTTTTCTAGAATATCATATAAATGGAATCATTCTTCTTTACTTTTTCATGTCCAGTTATTTTCATTTGGCATAATGCATTTGAGAATCATCCATCCTGTTACATACATCAACAGTTCATTCCTTTGTTTGCTGATTAACATTCCATTATATGGATGTACCACAGATTGTTCATCTATTCTTCTGTTGAAGGACATCTTGATTGTTTCCAGTTTTTGGTGATTATGAATAAAGCTGCTACAAACATTTTCATATGGGCCTTTTTATGAAAATAGGTTTTCATTTCAATCCTACCCCCTAGGAGTGAGATGGCTAGGTCATATGGTAAATGTATATTTAACTTTGTAAGAAACTGACAAACTGCTTTCAAAGTGGCTGTACCATTTTGCATTTTCATCAGCAATGTATGAGAGCTCCAGTTGTACAACCTCACCAGGATATTATTAGGATTTGTTTGTTTCTTTTTTTTAAAATAGATTTATTTTATTTATTTATTTATTTATTGGCTGCGTTGGGTTTTTGTTGCTGTGCCTGGGCTTTCTCTAGTTGCGGTGAGTGGGGGCTACTCTTTGTTGCGGTGCATGGGCTTCTCATTGTGGTGGCTTCTCTTGTTGCTGAGCACAGGCTCTAGGTGCGTGGGCTTCAGTAGTTGTGGCACGCAGGCTCAGTAGTTGTGGCTCGTGGGCTGTAGAGCGCAGGCTTAGTAGTTGTGGTGCACGGGCTTAGTTGCTCTGCGGCATGTGGGATCTTCCTGGACCAGGGCTTGAACCTGTGTCCCCTGCATTGGCAGGTGGATTCTTAACCACTGTGCCACCAGTGAAGTCCCTGTTTGTTTGTTTCTGAAGTCATTCTACTAGGTGAATAGTGCTATCACATGGTGGTTTCAGTTTGCATTTTCCTAACGACTAATAATGCTAAATATCTTTTCACACACTTATTTGCCATCTATATATCTTATTTGGTGGAGTATCTTTTGAAATATTTTGTGCATTTTTATAGGGCTGTTTATTTTCTTATTGTTGAATTTCAAGATTTCTTTATTTATTCTGGATATATCAGTTCATTTATAGATGTCCGATTTGCAAATATTTTCTCCTAGTCTGTGGCTTGGCTTTTCAATTCTTTAATAGTGGCTTTTACAGAGCAGAAGTTCTTAGTTTTAAGGAGGTACAATTTATCAATTCATACTTGTGCAGATTGTACTTTCAGTGTCATATCTAAGAGTCCTTCGCCTAATCAAGGTCATAAAGATTTCCTCCTATGTTTTTTTATAAAAGTTCTATAGATTTACATCTTACATTTAGATCTATAATCCATTTTGAATTAATTTTTGTAAAGATGTTAGGTATAGGTCAAGGTTTATTTTTTTTCATGTATGTATGTCTGATTTTCCCAGCAACATTTGTTGAAAAGATGATTCTTTCACTGTTGGATTTCCTTGCACCTTTATCAGAAATAAATTGTCCGTATTTGTGTGAGTCTATTTCTGTACTTTATATCCTATTCCATTCATCCATCCTTTCACCAATATGTCACAGCCTTATTGTAGTTTTAGAGTGAACCTTAAAATCAGGTAATATGTGGCCTCCAAATTTGTTTTTATTTTTCAAAAGTGTTTTGGTTCTT
Organism: Balaenoptera acutorostrata; assembly: GCF_949987535.1. NCBI lineage: Eukaryota > Metazoa > Chordata > Mammalia > Artiodactyla > Balaenopteridae > Balaenoptera > Balaenoptera acutorostrata. The sequence goes on along the minus strand of NC_080066.1, from coordinate 12,372,534 downwards.
CTACTTCTTGCCTTTCCATATACATTTTACGTCAGCTTGTTGACATCTATAAAAATTCCTCTGGGATTTTGATTGGGATTGTTACACATGAGACTAGGTCCCTGGTGGAACATCCCAGATAATTGTGGAGGACACATATGAGACACCTTTTGAAGCCTCCTAGAAACAGTCAAGAGAACTTTGCATAGGTGTTCTAAGTCAGCATGCATTATCCAACAGACCTCAACATCTGCTCTCGGTCAAGATGGAGTAACAGGCATTGTTTCCTGGAAGAAACAACTAAAAAATAAAAAAACCCTAAAAATGATATATTAAACAATGGTTTTCAAGAGATTGAACAACGGTTAATGAAGAACCGTTTTCCCTGAGAAATGGGAAACAAATGAGGTGAGTATTATGCACGATGGTGTTGGGAATCTGGAGATGTTATGTCTGCTAAAGTTTGCAGAACAGAATACCAGAGAGGAGAAGGCTGCACAGAGAGGGAACTCCAGAGATCGCCAAATGGTACCTTTTGAATATTCTGCAGGACACTGATAAACACATGCATATGAGAAAACTCCCCAAAGCAGGGGAAAGAACCACTTAAAAAGATTGGAGTGAACATACTTGGTGTTTACATGGGGCCTGAAATAATTTCTGTTGCCATCAGCCAAAATGAAAAGACTCATAATTCTGGGGTCATTGGGTAGAACACTCAGGAAGATCCTGCCTAAGAAATGGGGAATAATTAGCCTTAGACTAGACAGTACTCTGCTTAACATATCAGAAAAGCCAGATCCAAACAAACCAAACAGTTTTACAATAATTTAACTGTATCCAAGTACAAAGCTTAAGTAGATTTACAGGAATACAAAACAGCACACAACAAGGTAAAATTCTTAATGCCCGCCACTCAATCAAAAATTACCAGGCATGCAAAGAGGCAAGAAAATATGATCCATAATGAGGATAAAACTTAAATCAATCAAAGTGGACCCAGAATTGAAACAGATGCTAGAATTAGCAGACAAGGACATTAAGATAGTTATAACTGTATTCCAGATGTTCAAAAAGCTGGAGGAAAGACTGAACAAGTAGAGATATGCTATAAATAAAAAAGCTCAAATCATATTTCTAAAGATGATAACTAAAATCTCAGAGAGGAAAAAATTCACTGAAAGGATTATTGGCAGATTAAACATTGCAGAAGAAATGATTATTAAACTTGGTGACATGCAAAAGAAACTATGCAAAATGAAAAACAGACAAAAAAGAGAAAACAATAACAACAACAAACAAGAAGACCAGGAGAATTATTGAGATGTAGTACCACTGCAGTGGCCTATCATGTATGAACTTGAAGTCTACAGAAGAAAGCACACAGAGGTTGAGGTAAAAATATTTAAAGAAATAATGATTGAAATTTTTTCAAATCTAGAAATCTATATATCCAAGATGATCAATGAAGCAAGCAAAACAAAAAACCAAACCAAACGAAGCCAAAACAAAAAAACTATGAAGAAAACTACACCAAAGCATATCATAATCAAATTCTCCAAACTATGATCAGGAGAAAATCTCAAAAGGAGCCAGAGAAAAAACGGTATTAAGTAGAAGGGAATGATGATAAGAATTACCGCAGATTTTTCAATAGAAGCAATACAAGTGAGATGGCAGTGGAGCAATATCTCAAAAGTGGTGGAAGAAGAATTATCAATGAGAATTCTATACTCAGTGAAGATAACTTTTAAATACAAACATAAAATAAGGACTTTTTCGGACATAAAAATGCTGAAAGAATTCATTACCAACAGAGACACACTACAAGAAATGTTCAAGGAAGTCCTTCAAACAGAATGAAAATATCAGATGGAAATATGGATGTATACAAAGGAATGAAGAGCACTGGAAATAGTAACTATGTGCATAAAAATAAAAGGCCTTTTTCCTGTTTACTTAAATCTTGTAAAGGAAAATTGACTATGTAAAGCAAAAACAGTAACAATGAATTGTTAAAACAATTATGTTTACATATATTTAAAACATATGTAGAAATAAAATGAATGACAACAATAGCACAAAAGACAGGGTGGAGAAATGGAAGTTGTAAGGTTCTTTCACCATATGTGACATAGTATAACATCACTTGAAGTTAAAGATAAGTTAAAGATATTTAGATGATACTAAAACCCCTAAAAAACTGCTAAATAACAAAACAGAGTTATGGAGTTATGTCTAATAAGCCTACAAAGGAGATAAAATGTAACTTTTATAATTTTTCATTAATTCAAAAGAATGCAGGAAATGAAGAAAAGGCACATAAACAGATGAGACAAATAGCAAGATGGTAAATTTAAGTCTAAACATATAATTAATCACATAAAACTAAAGGGTTTAAATACCGTAATTAAAAGGCAGAGACTTTCAGATTGGCTAAAAAAGTGGGACTCAACTATTGGCTGTCTACAAGAAACCAACACAAACAGGTTAAAAGTAAAAGAATGGAAAAGAATATACCATGCTAATACTAATCTAAAGAAAGCTTGAGTGGTTATATTAATATCAAAGTAGACTTTGGGACAAAGAATATTATGTTGGATAAATGGGATTATTTCATAATGATAGAGACTTCAATTCATCAAGATTGGATAACAATCCTAAATGTTTATATATCTAATAAAAGAGCTTCAAAATACACGAGGCAAAAACTGATAGAACTGCACAGAGAAATAGACAAATTCACAAATATAATCAGAGAATTAAATCTAATTGATAGAACAAATAGAATATCAGTAAGGATGTAGATGATTTGAATAACACTATAAATCAATTTGACCTAATTTATATTTATAAAACACTTCATTCAACAGCAACAGAATACACATTCCTTTCAAAGGCACATGGAACATTTGCTAAGATAGATTGTGTTTTGGGTCATAAAATAGTCTCAACAAGTTCTCTGATCACAGTGGAATTAAATTAGACATGTATAACTGAAAGATCTCTGGAAAATATCTGAATATTTAGAAATGAAATAACACATTTCTAAATAATCCATGGGTCAGTCAAGAGATCAAAAAGAGATTACAAAGTATTTTATACTGGATGGGAGTACAAACAGAAAGTATCAAAATATGTGGGATGCCATTAAAGTAGTAATTAGAGGGAGATTTATAGCACTAAATGTCAATATTATTAGATAATAAAAAAGGTCTCAAATCATTGACCTCAGTTTCCACCTTAAGAAACCAGAAAAAGAAGAGCAAATTAAACCCAAAGTAAACAGAAGATTGGACATAATTGAAGATTAGAGTGGAAAACAGAAAAACCATAGAAAAAAATCAGTGAAACCAAAAGCTGGTTCTTTGAAAAGACAAATAAATTGAACTCCTAGCTGTATTTATCAGAAACAAAAAAGAGGAGACACAAATGACCAATATCAGGAATACAAGAGGTTACATAACTACAGATTTTACAGATAATACGTGGATAATAAGGAATATTATGAACAACTTTATGCCAGTAAATTTGACAATTTTGAGGAAATGAACAAATCTCTTGGAAGATATGAACCATTAAAGCTTACTCAAGAAGAAGTAGATAACTTGAATAGCCCTATACATATCAAAGTAATTGCATGTATAGTTAAAATTCTCCCTAAAAAGAAAATTCCATTTTCATTGGTAAATTTTACTAAACACTTAAGGGATAAGTAATACCAACTCTATATGAATTCTTCCAGAATACTGAAGCATAGGGCATACTTCCCAGACCATCTATGTGAATAACATTACCTGTATACCAAAACCAGACAAATATATCACAGAAAAGAAAACTACAAAGCAATATCCCTGGTAGACATAGATGTAAAATTCTTAACCAAACTAGAAATCAAATCTAACAATGTATATGAAGAAAAGATAATATATTATGGCCAAGTGAGGCTTATCCCAGGAATGCAGAATTGGTTTAACATCTGAAAATATATGAAAATAATTCATCATATAAACAAGTGAAAAAGAAATACCATATGAATATCTCAACATACACAGAAAAAGTATTTGACAAAATTCCATTCCTGATTAAAAATTTTTTTTCTCAACTTGATAAAGGGAGTATATAAAAAAATCTTTGGTTGACATCACACTGATGGTAAAAGACTGAGTACTTTCCTCCTAAGATAAGAAACAAGGCAAGGATGTCCACTGTCAGCACTTCTATTCATCATCATATGGACTTTTTAGCCATTGCAGCCAGGCAAGGAAAAGAAATGAAAGGCATCAAGATCAGAAAAGAAGAAGTAAAACCAGTTTTATTCACACATTACATGATTACCTATGGAAAAAATCTGATGGAAATGGACAAAAAAAGTTGCTAGAACTAAAAGCTGAATTTAGAGAAGTTACTGGATACAACATCAACATACAAAAGTCAATGTGTATTAGCAGTGAGCTATGAGAAACTGAAATTGAAAAATAGTATCATTTACATAGCACCAAAATAATAAAATATTTGGGATAAATCTGACAACGTGCAAAACCTACACACTGAAAACTACAATCCGTGCTGAGAGAAATTTTAAGAGATCTAAATAGAAGAGATACATCGTGTTCATGGGTTGCAAGACTTAAAATTGTTAAAATATCAGTTCTTTCCAAATTGATCAAACAGATTCAACATAATCCTAATATAGAAAAGTAAGCTCGGGGCTAACGTTCTACTAAAACTTCTAAACCACGCCATAGAATTGGTTTTAGGAGAAATTATGGCCACAGTTGCCACTGCATTAGGTATACTGGGCTTTGCAAGGCTGCCAGCAACTCATCTTGGCTTCAACTGCTCCTGCTGCCAAAAGGGATTCCTCTTATACTTTGCCTTGCAATCACAGCTTCTGCTAAAAGCTGAAAGTCTTCTTCATCACTCTCTCCAGTAAAATGGACACTTCAGCCACAGGTTATTTCTCACACAGCTCACTTCTGAACTGAAGTCTCCTGTGGGTGTAAAGGACTGCTGGTGCCAAGTTACCTGCCTGTGCTCTAGCTGCAAAGGAGGTTGAGGCAGTGAGACATCCACTTTTTTAATCCTGGAAAGGTGGAACTTACAAAGTGGAACATTTCCCAAAATTAGAAGGGTTTTCAAAAGTGTTAGGCAGCCAGAAACATATGTCCCATATATAGGCCAAATACTAAAAATATTCAACATAAAATAATTGGGCTTCAGCTATATTTTAAAAGAAACTCCCTAAATTAGATGTATAAGAATCCTTTTGTTAGTCCTCAAGACAAGAAAGGCCTGTGTTTTAATCCAGGATATACATCCATCTCCATGTCCCTCTGATTCACTTTAGTTTCAAAAACGTGTACGTAGGTGGCATTCAGGAAGACAAGATACAAAAACAAAAAATAGCTTAAGGGATGCAGAAAGTCTCCATCAAAAGTTTGAGAAGAAATGACCTATTTCCCTTTGTCCAAACTGCATCGTTTTCCAGAGAGTCAGAGAAAATGGAGAAAGTGGGCCACATGTGATTAGCACATGAGCAGACATGGACCACCTCTGAAGTGTTTCAAGAAGAGTTAATGCTTGGGTCTTGGGGCTTTTCTCTCACCTGGTTTCCTTTTGCTTCTTTCAAAAGATTCAGAAGTTGCAGAAAAAAATAACAGACACCAGGGTCATTGTTAACATTGCTGTTATACTTTGAGGTAGGGGTCCCCAACCCCCGGGCCATGGACTGGTACCGGTCTGTGGCCTGTTAGGAACCGGGCCGCACAGCAGGAGGTGAGCGGCGGGCTAGCGAAGCTTCACCTTTATTTACAGTCACTCCGCATTGCTTGCATTACTGCCTGAGCTTCGCCTCCTGTCTGCATTCTGGTGAGTTGTATAATTATTTCATTATACAGTACAATGTAATAATAATAGAAATAAAGTGCACAATAAATGTAATGCGTTTGAATCATCCGGAAACCATCCCCCTCCGCCCCGGTCCGTGGAAAAATTGTCTCCCACGAAACTGGTCCCTGGTGCCAAAAAGGTTGGGGACCGCTGCTTTAAGGCATTCCTGGCATCTTGGAGAACAAATCAGCAAGTAAACTTTGAAAGAATACCCTTTCTTCGTGGGTATTGTGGATTTTTTTTTTAAATATCTTTTTCTATAGCTTTATGTGGATGTGGTCTAAAAATATGTAATCTATTTCTCCAGGCCACCACAAGAGCAGGGAGTTAATGGACGTACACACACACACACAAGTGCACACACAAACAAAGGAACACATACATATACCTATAGTATTTATATAACCCCCCCGCCCCTGCACTCCAACCCAAACTCTGTTATAGGGCTTTAATCCTCCACCTACAGAGCATTCTTTACATGCCCCTGAGGAGTCTAGCTCCAGACCAAAACCCTACGTGGGATTGTTCAGGGCCAGCTAATTACAAAGGCTTTGCCTGGTCGGCCCCATGGGGCAATCTGTCCTCATCACACCAGCCTTGGTGCACAGCCACGTCATTGCAGTTTTCTAGAGGGAGTTGCAGTCAAGGACTCAGGGCCCCCAAGGCCAGCCACCCTTACCCACATATCTGCATTCCAGTTGCCCAGGCACCTCCATTCAGAGGCCTCTTTCTGAATGTCCAGAAACAGCTGCACAGCAGTGCAGTAGAAGTACTTTTTTTTTTTTCTTTAAATGAATTTATTTATTTATTTTTGGCTGCACTGGGTGTTCGTTACTGTGCGCGGGCTTTCTCTAGCTGCGGTGAGCGGGGGCTACTCTTCCTTGCGGTGTGCAGGCTTCTCATTGCGGTGGCTTCTCTTTGTTGCAAAGCATGGGCTCTAGGTGCGCGGGCTTCAGTAGTTGTGGCTCGGGGGATCTAGAGCGCAGGCTCGGTAGTTGTGGTGCATGGGCTTAGTTGCTCCGCAGCATGTGGGATCTTCCCAGACCAGGGCTCGAACCCAAGTCCCCTGCATTGGCAGGCAGATTCTTAACCACTGCGCCACCAGGGAAGTCCCATAAGTACTTATTTTTGAACTCATAGCTCCAGTGGCAGTCTCAGAGATCACGGCTGGCTTGGGAATTCAGTTTGTATTTTTTTGCATGTCATTTCTGGAGCCTCAAGTCTCCCATCAGAACTTTTTCCAATGGATCTTCCAATGATTTTTTGGGTACCAAATTCTAGACATTGAATCATGGCTTCCTTAAAATACCCAGAGTAATTTCTGTTCCCTATCCTGAACCTTGACTGATACACCCCTCTTGCCAATAGACCTCTGGGATATAAGCTTACACACAAGCCTGAAATGTCCTCTCTCACCTTAACCTCACCCATGCCCCCCGCTATAAATATTTCCCCCTTGATGAGGAGCACTGAGAAGTACGTATCTTCTAATGGTGTTTTAACTAAGATGTCTAATTTCAAACTTCAGAAGTAGTTGCTAGAGAATGGGTACTATACATTTCTCCTTTTATCATTTTAATGGGAATGTCCTGGAGACAGTTTGACTTGAATTTCTCCTTTGCCATGGTCTTTTACACACAAATCTGAAGACTAGGTCAAGCATCTTTTTTTTTTTTTTTTTAAGCAGTTTCAAGTGAAGACATACAAACCTAATGATTACTATGGTGGACTAGATAATGTTTCAAATGATAACATCCTCCCAAGTCAGCTCCATGTACTGTAAAAATCAATGGGTTTTGCTCTGCTGGAGAGAAAGAGCCGGGATTGTGCAGATTTGGTGCCTTTGCCCATGTCTCTGCTCCATGGCCAGCCATCGGCTCTTTCTGGGAGCTACGCCTTATGTATATTTCTGCAGCAGTGTCAAAGGGATTTCTTACTATATGGTGCTATATCCAATTAATTCAGAAGACTAAAAATACAGCCAGAGACACTGGAATTTGTGACTGCAGAAGTCTCTGACCAAGGTTTCCATCCTGACACATTAAAATAACATTATTGCATCAGAAGAAAACCTCTGGGCAAAAAGCAAGGGAGCTCCCTCTTCTTAGGTAGTAAAATCGTGTGTGGTTTTCAATTTTATGTAGTACAGCTCTTTCAACACTATATATTTTCAAATGTCATAGGTATTTTGGGCATATGACCTGTCTGCTTAATGATTTAAGCTGCAGTTCCAGCTTAATTGCCTCAACCTGGTAAGTTTGTTGCATGAAGAGATCGGCAGCTGTGCATATTACAAACCAGGAAGTATTTTTGACAATGTTTCCAGCAATTTCTTTGCTCTTTCCTCTGAGTTTGAAAATGAGAGGAAGTTCCCTGTTTTTACAATGAAGTCAAGGCTAATTTTCTGATTGCTGTTTAATCGAACAATGAAAGTTCAACCAGCTTACAATGGTGGCCATTGGCAGTTATCAATGGTTAACACTTATATAAATGCCCTCAGGCCCTACGTTTCCTGCAATAAGTGCGTGGCAATCTATAATTCTCATGTCCTTTATGTGGGACAAATTATACATTCCCATCTTCCTGTTCAACTTACTCCTTCTGGACAAATATATCTTAACCATACTTAGTACTGGCTGGCTCTTTGGATGGAAAAGGCCAAAAAGGAGATTACTTTGAATACTTTGCAACATGAATACAACTTAAGTATCACCCTGCCGTTTCTGTATCTTAGAGGTGGGTGGAGAAAAACCCGCAGGTGCATCTCCCTGCCAGAATATATAGTAACATAGTTTTGGAAGATTGTATAATGTAGTGCCCATTATACCATTGGTTTCATGAGATAATTATGATGCACTAAAGCAAATCAGCATACTAGACTGGATGAATATGCTTACATTCTAATTTTGCATAGAAGGTGATTACTGTTATTATTATTTATAGAGTGCAGTAAGCGTATATAATGCTTGATAAACATGTAGGCAGACAAGGGCTCGGCCCAGAGGTGCCTCAGTTCTAACTGCCTGACTTAGACAATGTAAATGAAAAAAAGCTACTCTGTGCAAAAGTGGAAGGGGACCAGGCAGAAAATGGGGTTAACGAAATAAGTGTTCCTGAAGGACCAAAGGATAAAAAGTGCGTGTCCTTTTAGACTTAGGCTGAAATTGCTCTTAACAGTTCAGGGAGAATCAAATACCGTAACTAAATCCACTTAGAGATACTTCCTGAAACCTGTTAATAAATTTCAATTGGTTTCTGTAAATTCAGCTGTACCCTACTGGCCCAGGTCTAGCTGTATGGATTCCTAGATCTCAAAGCACCGCTCCTAGGGGCTTCACAAAGAAAGCAGAAAAATAGAAAGGTACCAGATTGCAGGCTCTTTGAAGGCAGGAATGAAGTCTAACAGGCACTTGACCTTCTACATCCATTCTCTTGGCTAGGATTTTTCTTGCCTTGATATCTGTGATGGGAAAAATGAAGCCTTTGTAACTAGCAGCACTGTTTTCACATATAAGCAAATCCACATACAAGAGTGCCCCTTATAAAAATCTACGCTATGAAAAACCTACCCCTTGTGGAAGCCCTCCCTGAAATGTGCACCGAAAACAACAACGAATTGTCTCTTTACTATTGCTCTTTAGGCTTTATAATGTGACCAAAGTGTTCTTTGGTGCCAATACAGTCCATTTAGGATGAGTACACTCCATAATTCATGAAAAAGCATCTCCAGGGAAGGCTCTATGTGCTATTTAGAAATCTATGGTAAAGTATAATTACACTATATGAACACATGTATAAGGAAAATGTCATTATTTTTTAATATAATAATACCAGCCAAAAATCCAACTTTCATCACAAACTTACTGCTAATCTGTAATAGTACTTTAGGATTATTAGCTATAAATTAATATAATTACATGACAACTACCTGTCTTGGTTGTGACAGTTTTGAGATTTGAAGTTATCAGTTTAGGACTTCAACTTCTTAAAAGAAATCAGCCACTTAGATTTTGTCTTTGGGGTTAACTCTACTAAGATTAGAGGGCACTACACAAGAAGTTCAAATACAAAGCTATTAATATATCATGAAGCATGAAATATTAAGAGCAAATCCAAGTCTTGAGAGAAGTTGCGGGAAATTTCCAGTGTTTTATACCAAATTTGCTATGTTCTAAAGACAGTGTTTAAAAGTTTTGATAATGTTTTCTTTATCATGAGCTATTTAGGCTCTTTTAAAATGTTTCTCTAGAAAATGTATTACATAATTGAACAGATTTATTAAAATCATTTTGACCATAATCTATAACTGAGATATACAGATAACAATATATATAAGATATATGTGTTAACTGGTTTTTAGGTAAGTCTTATGTGAAATAATTTTTATCCTTATTCTTGCCATTTTTGAGGGGGGGGGCAGAAAATGAGAAGCTATATTAAGGAGATTGTTTTGCTCAGAAGATAGCTTCTGGAAGGACAGAATTACGGGTCTCCATAGCTTTGCCAACATGTATTTGCTAGAGGGTTTGATTTAGAGACATTAATGGTTACAGAGTATGTTATGAAAAGCCACTGCTATATTAAAATAGTGTCCCTCCCCTGGAACACCACCACCCCTACTCCCAATAGAGCTATTCCTTCTTTGTAAACTTGTTGTTCTGGCTCTACGGTAGCTATGGATTGGTGTGCGTGCGTGCGTGCGTGCGTGCGTGTGTGTGTGTGTGTGTATGTAGCTAATTTTCCACCTGGTCTCTGAAATGTGCCTGATAGTTGAATTGTCTTGTCAACTATAGTGCCTCTATTTGGGGGCACGTCATACAAGCTTTGGTCTGCAGCCTATTGGGCCATGTTGGCAGTGCATGAACCTTTGTGAACTACCACATTGATTAAGGCAAAGTCCAGGGTGAGTTGAGCTAACAATGTTTCTTACCTTGTCAGAAATGCATACACCCAACTTAAATGATACGCTGCATTCTGAACAATAGGATAATATTTGTAATGCACTTTGGACAGCACTTCTGAGTTCCAAACACAAAACTTTTAAATGTACATGTCAATAGATAAACATGAAAGAATTCTCATAGAATAAGAGCAGCAGGTGATATTTCTACGGATAATTTAAACGCCCACTCAGCTATGACAGTTATTCATTTAAAAAAATTTATTTATTTATTTTTAGCTGTGTTGGGTCTTCGTTTCTGTGCGAGGGCTTTCTCTAGTTGTGGCGAGTGGGGGCCACTCTTCATCACGGTGCGTGGGCCTCTCACTATCGCGGCCTCTCTTGTTGCGGAGCACAGGCTCCAGACGCGCAGGCTCAGTAGTTGTGGCTCACGGGCCCAGTTGCTCCACGGCATGTGGGATCTTCCCAGACCAGGGCTTGAACCCGTGTCCCCTGCATTGGCAGGCGATTCTCAACCACTGCACCACCAGGGAAGCCCGACAGTTATTCTTTTGAGAGTTATTTTTCCTATTCTCCCCTCCCCTTCCTGCTCCTCTCCTTTCCATTTCATATTTAAATATGTATATTATATATATATATATATGAGTCAGTTTAAACATTTTTTAAATATAGTTACTTTATACTCTTTAAAAAACAATTAATTAAATCAACATGCATTTATTAAGTGTCTGTCATTTACCAGGCACTGCACTGGGTCCCATGGAAAGGAAGACAAAATTACTGCCCTGAAGACTATAAATTTAGAAGCAAGACAGATATGCAAACAACCAATCACATTAGAATGTGAAGAAAGTTAATCCTGCAGAGGAAGGAGTACTTAGGCCTGCCACATCAAATAGCTGTTACTTACTGTGGCTACGTCTGCCAGGTTGTGGCACCTGCTAATACAGCATCACTAATTAGCTGTTGACATTGAACACTTAGAAACAAAATTGTGACCCAACTTAGAAGGTTCATATGTACCAGCATAGCTGCCAGTTCACCATCTTGTTTTCAAACCTTTTTTTTTTTTTGCCAATGACTTGCTTATTCCCATACTATTAATCTGAATTAACATTTTCAGGAACAGTGATTCCCACTGAGGAATTGCTGTTTCTGAAACATGCATCACTAGGACTTGGTTATGTAATTCCTTCATGATGACAGGGTGTTTTTAAATTTATATATTAAAAAATAGGTCGGTTGCAAGAGGACCTGGAGGCTGGTACTCGACGTCCTTCTCTGAAATTCCCTTGTTCTGTGTTCTAATTAGGAACATGCTGTATCTTTACTTATTTTAATTATTCTATTTATTTGTTAACTCCAACCCGTAGTTAAGGGTATCCATAACATTGCCTAATTAGCTAGAATTCTAATTTTCAAATGTGGGAATTCCTAAGATTATTAAATGTAAGGCAGTAGAGCAAGATTCCACACTTCCGTCTATTTTGTTCAACTTCCTCTGAGATTCAAGATTGCAATGAAACTTTCAGCTGCTTCAACCAGGTCTTATACTACTTTTAGTAACTTTGAGAAGTTGAAGTTAAAAGTGTGTTTGTGGACCGGGGATCTTTTTCACCCATTCTGTTTACTTCCCGCTTCCTACCCTCACCTGTTCCATTTTAAACAAGTATTTTCATGAACGAGGCATCTCGGCGATCAAACAGTGTTCTGGATTCAGAAAGGAAGACGCTTGCTGTTAAAGACCACTGCCACTAGACTGGAGCAGAATTGCTGGCTGCTCTCTTGGTCACTGCAATGCGTGTATGACGCCTCGCTGCTGATAGCGGATCCGGCCCGGGCAGGAGCTCCTGCACATTTTGCTCCCGCCCCGAGTCTACGGGCGGCCCCAGGCTGGGCACCGCCGCAGAGTACAGAGCGCCGTGGGCGCAAGGAGCCGCGCACTCTGCTCCGTGAGATGGCTGGGTCGCTGCTGAGGACAAACGCTCCAGGGACAATCTTTAGCTATCCTAGAACCTCTTAAAGACCCTTCATTTGGCGCCTCCGCAGAAAGTCTCTTCCATTTTGGACCCAGGATACCTTGAGAGAACGAGCGAAGTTAGGTGGCTACTCAGGCCCCGTTCGAGAGTAAGTTCCTGGAGGGTGGCAAAGAGTCACCCCGATGATCTCAAGGAACTCGGCTCGGTGTTATAGCCACCGTGGCTTCAGACCTAACACCCCAGGGCAGGGCATGGGGCATCCGGAGCCCGGCCTTGGCCTGACCCCTTTCTCTGGTTCCGGGTGCTTTGGCCCAGCTTCTGGCGGAAACTCCCCCAGGGTCACGCGGGGCGGGGAATTAAGTGGAGAAGGCCCGGCCCCTTTGATCCCTGGGCAGCAACTTCAGTGCACAGCGGCAGCGGGCTGGAGGTGTGCTCCGAGGAGGCGAGAGGCGCCCTCAGCGCACCAAAGCGGGCTCCCTTCTAGGACCCTGCGGCGGCAGTGGGGGCCAGGAAGACTCTGAGAGCTCCCCATCCCGCCTCCTTCCTACTGGAGCATGAAAATCAATCCTCCCTAACGGTCTACTCCCCTCCTCCTCCCAAACCTCTGGCGCAGCTTTTTAAATGCTTCTCGTGCATCCTCCAACTTTGGGGAAAGATAGTGCCCAACTCCCGCTCTCCCGACGCCCCTTTAGCGTTAATCTAGTTCCTTCGGTCGCATCCAAACTCGGCGTCCGTAGTATCCCCGCCCCAACCTGGAAGCGAGCGCCCCCGGCTGCTCACGGCCGCCCTTCGGCTCCTGTTTGCAGGGAGCTCGGTTTCTGGCTCGTCACAGGATCCAACTGCGGTTCCGACCGGCCCCGGGCTGGCGAGGCACACGTGCGCGGGCACACACACGCGCTCACACTCCCGCGTCCTCGCTCCCCGCACCCCACCCTCTGCGCCGCTCCTCCGCCGGGCGCGGGGTGGGGGTGGGGTGACGTCAGGACTGCAGTCCCGAGGAGAGCGGCTGGAGAGGGCCGCGCGCTCCTCGCCCCTGAGGCTGGAGGCGCACTGGGGATGCCGCCACTCCTGCGCTCCTCCCTCTCCTCTGCACCCGCTGTCGCGCTGCCAGCCCCGCGAGCCGCCAGGTGAATTGAAAGTCGTTTCCGGGGGAGGACGGAGAGGGTGCTGCAGTCCTGGCAGGCACTGAAACTGCAACTCGGACAGAACCGACCCAGCCGACGAGTCGTGCGCGCGGCGCCGTGCGCAGCCTCCCAGAGCACCTGGGGGCGGCGCGGCGGCCGGACCTCGGCTCCGGGACTCCGGCTCCGGGCGCGCTCGCCCGGGAGAGACCCCCCCCACCCCCAGCCCTGCGCCTTTCGCGGCGGCGCTGGTACAGGGAATGCGAGCGCGCCAGCTCCAGGTCACCGCCGCGGAGCAGCTGCCTGTGGGAGAGCGAGGAGAGGCGAGGGGGCGGCAGCCTCGGCCCGAAGTAAGTGCAGCAGAAGTTTGCGTCGGTTTCCCCGCCGCTCCCTGGAGCGAGTGGGAGGTTTATCTCCTACCCTAGCTCGCTGAGGATAGCGGACTTACAGGGGAGGCTCGCCCGGGAGAGAAGGTGAGCGTCACTGGAAGGGCGAGGACCCGGAGGGCCAAGGCAGGGTGGGACCCCTATGGGGCGAGGGGGTGCCAGAGGAGGAGACCCCCAGCTGCGGGGAGGGACGCGAAAGGAACCTGGCCCTGGAGGTCTCGGAAAGGGAGGGATTTGGAGAGAGTGAAGGTGGAGGTTGGTTGTCACACCTACGCTGGTGACCTTGGCGTGCCCCCCTGGAGTGGCGAGCCAGGGGCGTCTCAGAGGTTGGAAACGGGTGCGCCTAGGAGATGGCGTGGCTTCTCACTCAGGGCTGCGCGGGGCCATCGCTGCCGGATGCTGGAAGACGAGGGCAGGAGGAGGCAGAACCCGGCCCCAGGCAGCGACGCTGAAGGGTCGGGACGCCGGGGCGCCGGGGAGTCCGGATCCAGGGGCTCGGAGTGGGAAGTTGGGGTCTTCTGAGGTGCTCCAGCCTCGACGGGGGAGACAGCGGTCCAGGGAGAAGGCGGGTGTGACGCTCCGGGTCCCTACAGCAGCTGTTGGTCGCTTTTGGAGCCTCGGTGGCTAATTGTCATTAGGCGGCTTCTCCGAGGGCGAGAGCGCTCGGGCCTCGCGCCCGCCCTCCCCGCGCAGCCCTGCGTCCCCGCAGTCGTCAGGCTGTTCCCAGCAGCCGCGAGGGCCGGGGAGACCCGGTGTACTCAAAAGACACCCTCGGCATTCTGTTCGCTTGTTTTCGGGGTACGTTCAGCTCTTGTCTTCTCTAACCGGCCTCCCGAAGGAGCTTTTATTCTTTAACTGACTAAACTTTGAACGGGGAAAAAAGTTCGTGGAAGCTGCGCTCCTCCCTGGAGCAGAGCCCTGAGGAGGGCAGAGGAGGGCGGTGCGGGCACATTGCCCACCCTCTTCTCAACTAGGGAAGGTTCTCAGGGAATTTTATATTTAATGGGATACGATTATTCTGGGAAGGCAACGAAGGCATCATTTTCCAGACTAGGACCGTCTGTGCTTAAGAAACCAGAATCCCACTCAGCTTCTGGTACCAAGGGTGCACTTTGTGGGGAGAGGGAGATAGTTAATTAAATTCCAGTTTTTGGAAGTCTTTCATGATGCATAGTGTTTACCCAATTTCATTTACTCAGATTCCTTCGTTTATTAATGCAAAATAATTTATGAGACCCACTATGTGCCAGGCATTATGTTAGATGCTGGGGTAATAGAAGTGATTGATGTATGGTCCCAGTACTCAGGGAGCTTACAGTCTGTGAGAGATGTGGTCTCGAAAGAAGATGGAAAAAATACAAGTTCTACAGGTAAGGGCAGGTGATATCTGATTTTCATAATGACTCACTTCCAGCTCCTTAACCATGGGGTCCAACATCTGCTAGATTTCGACTTCCCTGAAGTCAGGGCCATTGTTATTCATCTTTGATGGCCAGAGGACAACCCTTTGCCAGGTACATAGTAGGTCATCAATAAGGTCCATTAAATGGATGGATGAATGGATGAATTATTCATAGTGAAAAGTATAATTGGGGGAACATGTAAAGAAGAAAAAGAATGACTGGGAAGGAGAAGAAATAGAGCTGGAGAGGGCAAGAAAGAAAAGAAGCTAGGGTTCATAAACATTTGAAAGTATATATTCTTTAACAAACAGGTTTTGTTTCCCATTTTCACACAATGGAAATTAGCATCACCCAACTCAAGTTTCTCTTTCTATGAAATACACACATCTCTTTGCATATTGAGATTATAACTTTTTTCTAGCAGGGTCTCTCTTAATTTACCATGGAGGTCATAATGCCATGCTCATGTGAATATGTTGATAATATGGTGATTTGGATGTGTCTAGGATAGTGGGACAGGTTGGTGAAAAAATACTTCAGAATTACCCAGATCATTTCTTCAAACATCTCATAATATTTTGCTACTTCATGTGCACATTTCTGTCCCTGTGCTTTAACCATATTTAATTTAAACTTGATTAAAATATTTATATATAGATTTTACCACTGAAGATTAAGCATATATATGCAAGACTGTCCTTGGTTTAATTATTTGAACCGAGGTTACCGTTGCGCTCAGGTAGAAGGTGGTAACAGACTGTAAGGTAACTCACGGTGCACTCAGGTTCCAAGATGAGTGATAAAGACTTTTTTTCCCATTAATTTAATTTTATTATATTTACCAGCTTCATATATTCTTTTACATGTACATCAGAACTAGTACTTCCTTTTAAAAAATCATTATTTATTAATGGTAATAATAATTCAGTGATTTGAGTCATGAGTTTACAGGCAGTAATCCCGGATTTAGAGCCTTCTCAGTGAAATGTGATTTGGAGCCATTCTAAAATCTTTGTGAACCTCATTTTTTCTACTAACAAAATAAGATTATTTTACTTGAATGATTTAATTAGGCATTTAAAATCAGAATATGTCAATGTAGAGTACTGTTTTATTTTGGGCATTGTATTCTGTAGTTGATGTCGTTAATTTAGCATACCAACACTGACGACCAATTTGTAGTTAATGAATAGAAAAAAATCCGTATTTTCCATTATTAGGTACTTTGTAGATGTTTTAGGACATTATCAGAGTTCTAGAAAGAGTATTGTGATCGTGGACAATGCATGGTGATTAAAATTATGTTTAGAAGTAAATGTAAGTAAATACTAAAAAAGTAGCTAAAGTTAGGGATTCTTTAACCGAGCACTGCAGAGTTTCTTCTGTTGTGGTTGTTTAATTTGGATTATTACCATAATCATGCTGTTAGATCGAATGACTGTTTGAAGGAATCTTACAGGTGAACAAGGAGTACGTTCTAGAAATGTAGTCAGGGTACAGAAATGCTGAGAATTAGGAGTGTGGCGTCATAGATTACTGAGCTTGTAAATTATCTAGCCCCATTTTTGCAGATGAGAAAATGAGGAGCTAAAAGGGTGAAGGTTCTGAATTTCCCAGGATCCCATTCAGATGCACAAAAGAGTCCCACATATCGTCCATTCCAGGCTTGAAAGGAAAGCACGCCCTCAAGGCACCTAAACACAGGGGCAAGTTAATAGATCTGCTGCCATCCTTGGATTTCCTCTTTCCTCTTATTCTCTCCAGGTCACACTCTCCTCCTGGCTCCATCTCTGAGAGGAATCCCACCTGCCAACCCCCAGCTCTCGCTGTTCCTGCTGCCTTTCCAGGTCTTTCACAGGACAGAGCAGCAAAGGAATTGCCCAGGGTTCCGTGCCTCCCAGCCCCACACACGGGTCTGCGCCTCGGCAGAACTGTGAAATAAGTTTCCATTGGGTGCTTGCCGTATCTCGTTTCCTACATTTTGACACAAATGCGTGTCCCAGAATCATAGTTTGGGAGCTGGAAGGGGCTTTAGAGATCATCTGGTCTCTGTATAGATCATTTTAAAGACGAGGGAACTCCGCTCCAGAAAGGGTTCTGTGACAGTGATACTATAGGGCAAGGACTTCATGAATTGAGTTTTATTCTCCTTGGCTGCTTGTGTTCTGTCTCCACTGAACGCCGCTGGCTGGAGGTCGATCCCTTGCCAACAACAGCCTGGACTGAACTTCCATTATTTCCCAGCTGGATTATTGCATGTGGGCTCTGGCGGGAGACAACTTGTGTTTATCTTCCAACCCTGTCTCTCCCCAGCTACATGGGCAAGTTACTTTTTTTTTTTTTTAATAAATTAATTGTTTATCTTTGGCTGCACTGGGTCTTCATTGCTGTGCACAGGCTTTCTCTAGTTGTGGCGAGTGGGGGCTACTCTTCATTGCGGTGGGCAGGCTTCTCATTGCGGTGGCTTCTCTTGTAGAGCACCGGCTCTAGGCGCGTGGGCTTCAGTAGTTGCAGCATGCGGGCTCAGCAGTTGTGGCTCGCGGGCTCTAGAGCGCAGGCTCAGTACTTGTGCCCCACGGGCTTAGTTGCTCTGTGGCATGTGGGGTCTTCCGCGACCAGGGCTCGAACCCGTGTCCCCTGCATTGGCAGGTGGATTCTTAACCACTGTGCCACCAGGGAAGCCCCTGGGCAAGTTGCTTTTTATTTATTACTAGACTTTTGTTTTGTTTATAGGTAATTACCTGCACATGGGTATAGATGTATTTGCATAATTATTTGTTTATTGTTTCCCCTTTAGACTATAAGTTTTATAAGAAAAAGAGTGGAATATTTCTTGCTGACTGCATGTCTGAGACTTAGCACACTGTTGGGCACACAGTGGACACTCAATAAACATTTGTTGAATAAAGGAATGAATGAATGAGTGAGTGAGTATAGTAATGATTGAGTGAAGGAGGCGTCACTTAGGTAGAATTGGAATTCTTAATATGAGAGCCGTATCCTTCTAGAGATTCTAAATCTAAAATACTGCTCCCTTTGCCAGTGTCCCTTTCTGGATGGATGAGCCCCTGGTGTGCCCCTTCCCCAGACCTGCTTCTCCCATTTACTCCTCTCGGCAAGGGGCAGCTCCATTCTTCTGGTTGCTTGGGCCAAAAGCCTTGGAGTCATCCTTCACGCCTCTTCTTTACAGCCAGCATCAAATTCATTTACAAATCCTGTAGCTGTGCCTTCATGATACATTCCAAATCTGACTAGTTCTCACTGTCTCCCTTGCCACCGGCCTGGACTGGGCCTCCGCCATTTCCCAGCTGGGTTACTGCAGTGGCCTCCTAGCTTCTCTCTTGGCTTCCATCTTGGCCCTGCCTCAAAGTCTAGGTTCCACACACAGCCAGAGCCATACTATGAGCACCTGAGTCACATCATACTACTCCTCTGCTTACGTTTTCCCATGTCTTCCCATCTCTTCTCTGAGGAAAAGAAAAAGCCCTTGCAGTACATTAAACGAGTAAGGCTCTACACTGTCTGGCCCCTTCTGACTCTCCGGCTTCTTGTACTCCCCGCCCCCCCATAACTTCCATCACACTGACCACCTTCCTATTCCTACAGCACACCACATATGCTCTCTTCTAAGCAACTTTGAACTTGCTGTACCCTTTTTCTGGAATGTTCTTTCCCAGTCGCCTGCTTGACTCACTCCTTCCCTCCCTCTTTTCTCAAATTCCCCTTCTCACTGAGGCCTCTCTTGGCTACCCTATTTGAGATGACACCCCTCTAAGGTTTTATCCCCCTTTTCTACACTGATTTCCTTTTAGCTCTTGTGACTATTATGATCATAAATTCTACCTGCTTCTGTCTTGTGTTTCCCCCGCTAGAAGGCAAGCTCCATGAAGGTAAAGATTTTATCTGCTTTGTTCATTTCTGTATTCCTAGTGCCTAGAACAATGTGTGGCACATAGTACGTGTTCAGTAAATATTTGTCAAGTAAATAAATTGGGGAGAAAATAGTGCCTGTAGCATAGGGTCTTGTTAAGATTAAATAAAAATGCATGTTCAGTTCTAATCACAGCGCCTGGCACGTGGTACATGCTTAATTAGTATCAGACGTGATTGTTATGTTGTCATCTCTGGTCTCCTGGACTTTTTGTCCCTCCTTTAACCCAGACTGTGGTCAGAAGCCCTGCTCTCCCAGGACCTTTAGCTGTTATTTTTAGAAATGACCTTGAAGGAGCCCCAGTGGTGGTTTATATGTGCTGCTGGAAATAATTAGGAAATAAATGCTGTTAACTCTCTAAGATATGGCGTAATTCTTTCCGTGACATACCTTCTGGCCTGGGGCTTCTGGAAGGCGGCTGCTGTACGCTCCATCTTCAGGGTGAGCGCATCACAGTCTATCCCGATCTCCATGCAGTCCCTTCTGGAGTGGGGCGGGGATCTTCTTCCCCTAAGGGATGACACTGTAGTTCTTAAATGGCAGTGGCAGTGGGAGGATAGGAAGAGTAGTATCCTGGGGGCCAAAAGTGGAGATCAGGGCCAAACTGGACAACAGAACTGTTTCTGGAACATTATTTCATAATGGAGTCATCTGATGAAGTCAGGACCGAGAGCAGGAACATGAGAAGGGACAGAGGGAGACTGTATAGGTCACTAGTTGGCCACCGAGGTTGGGTTTTAACTACTTTTCTTGTCTCTTAATGCTGGGTTTGCTTCTTGCTTGTCTTAACATGACTATTCTCATTGGTTGCCTCCTGGCCCAACGAATTTTATCTGAGGAGGAGTTATGAGGCCGTATCAATTAACCAATGAGGTACTACATAAAAAAATAATAATTAATTAAAATGGACCCCAGTAAAGCTATCCCCAGGGCTTAGAAATGCCTGTGTGCTAAATACCACTCCTTAATTATAAAAACACAGTTTAAGAATAGGCTGTGCCTGTTTAAATGCACTGTTGCCTAAGCTGATAGGATGTTTTTTTACGGTTCTACCAGGACATTGTGAGCAGATATTGTGCCTGTGTGTTAAAGTTGGGTACACTATTATATTTCTTTAAAATTACCATACTAAACCCTATAGCTCATAATTCCTACTAGCTCAGGGCAGTCACACTTTACGAGTTTACTCAACAGATAGTATTTGCAATCCTGAGTGTTCATAATGGTTTTGCCTTAACAGAAAAATAACGTTATGTTGTGCCCATGTTTTGCTCTAGAAATAGAAGGAGCGCCTTGGGTTTAGTACTTGCGGATTACCAGATCTGTTCTTAGCATGCTCTGTGACCTTGTCCAATTTGCATTACTTTAGAGTAGCTTTTCTGGAGCCAGGAAGAGTTACCAAAGCAGCAAAAATGGGGCCAAGAACCTTGAAGTAGAGCCGTGAGAAATCCATTTTCTTATAACTGTAAGACATGCAGCCAGAGCAACTTTTCAAGAGACTGTGTGTGTGTGTGTTGGGGACTCTAGGATAGAAACCCAAACTATCGTAACACTGAAAGGAAAGAGGGGGTGACTTTTAGCTTTCCAAACAACTGTGTACACAATTTTTTTGTGCCTGGTTTACAAACACACTTTGTTCTAAATGTTCTTAGTAAGTAGGTTGTTTGGAAATTTTTTTCTCCTAGAAACAATGTTACATGTGGAATTTAGGTTCCCAGCTACCTTGGGAAAAGCCTATTTAATTCATTGCTGAGCATTAAAAAAATGATACTATAGTTTGTTTCTTCATATGAGAAAATGAGTATTAATTTCTAGTTAATAAAATTCTAATTTCCATCGTGTTACAGCCAAAAGATCTAGGCTGGCAATTTGTAAGTAATCTCTTCCTTGACTCTTTATTGGTATATTCAACAGACCAAGAGATTATATATATTATATATACATATAATATGTAGTATATATTATATGTAAAGTACATAGTATAATATAATACATATGCTATAATATATGTATTATAGTATATAATTATACTATATTTTATAATTATATAAACTATATATTATATATACATATAATAAATATATATAGTTATTTTATTAAATAGATAATGTTGGATCACCTGTATTTACCAACTTTTAAAAATCAAGTTATAAACTCATGTTAAATTAATAAAGCATAAATCAAACTGTATAATCAACATTAAGTATGTAGACATCCTTGAGAATTAAGACGCACACAAGGCAAATCTCAGTGTTGCGGTATCCACCCACCAGTGTCACTCATGGTTTTGGAAGGAATAAGATGCTCTCCTGGTCTCCCCCCCGAGGCCTCTGCTGTGGCCCTCTCTGCACAGGAGGAGGGTGCTTAGCTTGCTGGAAACTTGCTGAGAGTCCACTTTTCTCAAGCACACCTGTGTCCTTTGCTCACCAGATTCCCTAATATTGGATGCTGGCGTCTGGCACCCCCTTTGTAGGAGTCACAGAACAATGATCCTTTCCTTCCTACTTCGTCCTCCTTCTCTCCTTCCTACAGTCTTCATCGCCTCTCCTTCCTTTTGGCCTCATTCTGTGGTTAAAGCCCAGCATTCAGGTCTCTCAAGTGCCTTTACACAGAGTGTGACCCGTCCTGCCTCTAGTGGTGATCAGGAAATCTTCTCTGTTGCCTTTTCCACAGCTTTATTGAGATAATTGACATATAACATTGTGTACATTTAAGGTGTACAATGTGTTGATTTGATACACTTATATATTGACAAATGGTTACCACCATAGCATTAGTTAACACCTCCATCACATCACATAATTGCCTTTTTTTTCTTTTCTTTTTTTTTTTTTTGGTGGTGAGAACATTTAAGCTCTACTCTCTTGACAGTCCATTGATACACATATGTTGAAAAATGATTATCACCATAGGATTAGCTAACGCCTCCATCGTGTCACATATTTGCCATTTCTTTTCTGTGGTGAGAACATTTAAGCTCTACTCTCTTGGCAATCCATTGCCTTGGTTAATGCCAGGAGCTGGTTTTACCTACAGTCCGGGCAGTTAGCTGGCCCTTCCCCTCACAACAGTCTCCAGAGACCTGGGAGTGGAGACTGTCCTGGTCACTCATGCAGAGAATGGGGGTTGCAGCACAGTAGGGACAGGGAGAGGGGGGATGAGAGACAGTTACTGTGAGATTCTGAGGTTTCTTTTCTTTGGAGGACCTCGTACATTGCCCTGAGTACTTCCCTATCCATTTCTAACTTTGTTCCATGGCGTTGCATGAACGCATTCCCTGTAGACCCAAAAGCAGATTCAAAGCTTCTTCCCTACCCTCTGATTTCTGTAAGGTAGAGAGGTGAGAACATTTTCAGAAGGTTTTCATTTAGAGGTGTGCTGGCTCCCTGGAGAAGCAAAAAGCTCTGATTTGTTGCATTTGTTGACTTCTGTGTTGTAAATATTTCTGCCATAGCTTATTTCAGCATGACGTCAGCTGGCTCTCAGAACCCTTCAAAATTTAACAATTGACTCTAATGAAATCTGTACAAGCTGTCGTCTGTATTCTACTCTTCATATTGCAAACAATGATGTAAAAGAAAAGATACAAGTTTTCCTCTTGTCCTTTGTCCTACACACCCCCATCTCTCTCCTTTTTAAAAATTTTTTATTTTATTTTTATTTCATTATTTATTTTTTATTGGAGTATAATTGCTGTACAGTGTTGTGTTAGTTTCTGCTGTACAGTGAAGTGAATCAGCTATATGTATATGCATATCCCCTCCCTCTTGGACCTCCCTCCCCCGCCATCCCACCCATCTAGGTCTTCACAGAACACCGAGCTGAGCTCCCTGTGCTATACAGAAGGTTCCCACTAGCTATCTATTTTACACATGGTACAGTATTTATGTCAAATCTAATCTCCCAATTCATCCCACCCTCCCCTTCCCCCTCCATGTCCACACATCCATTCTCTACATCTGCCTTTCTATTCCTGCCCTGCAGATAGGTTCATCTGTACCATTTTTCTAGATTCCACATATATGCATTAATATACGATATTTGTTTTTCTCTTTCTGACTTACTTCGCTCTATATGATAGACTCTAGGTCCATCCACATCTCTACAAATGACCCAATTTCATTTCTTTTTATGGCTGAGTAATATTCCATTAAAATGGAGCTGGAGGAATGAGGCTCCCTGATTTCAGACTATACTACAATACAAAGCTACAGTAATCAAGACAGTATGGTACTGGTACAAAAACAGAAATATAGATCAATGGTACAGGATAGAAAGCCCAGAGATAAACCCACGCACCTATGGTCACCTGATCTACGACAAAAGAGGCAAGAGTATACAATAGAGATAAGACATCCTTTTCAACAAATGGTGCTGGGAAAACTGGACAACTACGTGTAAAAGAATGAAATTAGAACACTCCCTAACACCATACACAAAAATAAACTCAAAATGGATTAAAGACTTAAATGTAAGACCAGACACTATAAACTCTTAGAGAAAAACAGGAAAAACATTCTTTGACAAAAATCACAGCAAGATCTTTTATGACCCACCTCCTAGAGTAATTAAAATAAAAACAAAAATAAGTGAATGGAACCTAATTAAACTTAAAAGCTTTTGCACAGCAAAGGAAACCATAAACATCCCTCTCCTTTTTAACTCTGTGAATAGTAGGAAAAAAATGTATACATCCTGGAGTCAGCAGATCTGTTCTGCAGAGGCCCAGATAGTAAACAAATATTTTAGACTTTGCAATCCACGCTTGGTTTTTGTCACGTATTCTTTTTTTTCTTAAACAACCATTCGAAAATGTAAAAACTATCCTTAACTAAAGGGCAGTACGAAAAACAAACACAAGCTGAGGGTTAGATTGTGCCTCTGGGTCTGCTGACCCCTGGAATAGATGATCAGGGTATGCCTTTGGAAATTTGAACTTTAGAAATTCGAAATTTATAATTTATTAATTTATAATTTAAAATTTCTGTATATAACATAAATCGTGTGATATAAATTATACACATACATATATGTATGTATATATATACATACATTTCAAAGGAAAAGCCCAGACTGAGTGAGGTTATCCTGAGCATTTCACCTTAGGAGCCAAGCTTGGGTCTCTGTTGGAAGAATGAGGGCTCTGGGGGTTGGGGTGGGAGGAGGTGAGGACACCGCAAATGGTGATCTCAGTGATGACTAAGGAGAAGCATGGTCTCAGGGCATCTTTTTTCTTGCTTCCTTTTTTAAAAAACAGTTTTATTGATATATAATTTAATGTATTTTAAAATACATCCACTTAAAGTATACAGTTCAGTTTTTTTTGGTGTATTCATAGGATTGTGCAACAGTCGTCACATTCTAATTTTAGAACATTTCCATCTCCCCTAAAAGAAACTCCCGTACCTTTACCAGACAATCACCATTCCCTCTCTACCTTCCAGCCCCTGGAAACCACTAACCTACTTTCTGTCTCTATGGATTTACCTATTCTAGACATTTCATATAAATGGAGTCATACAATGTATAGCCTTTGTGAATGGCTTCTCTCATTTAGCATAATGTTTTCAAGGCTCATCCATGTTGTAGCATGTATCGGTACTTCATTTCTTGGTGCATTGTATGGATATACCACATTTTATTTGTCCATCCATCAGTTGATGGATATCTGGGTTGTTTCCCGTTTTTGGCTAACATGGGTAATACTGTTATGAAAAGTCACATACAAGTCTTTATATGTATATATGTTTTAATTGCTCTTGGGTAGATATCTAGGAGTGGAGTTATTGTATGATATGATAACTCTTATGTTTAGCATTTTGCAGAACTGCCAAACTGGTTTTCAAAGGGGCTGCATCATTTTACATTCCCACCAGCAGTGTATGAGGGTTCTATTTTCTCCACATCCTCACCAACACTTGTCTCTTTTTTTGATTATAGTCATCCTAATGATGTGAAGTGGTATCTCATCATGGTTTTGATTTTACATTTCCTTATTGACTAATGATATTGAGCATCTTTTCATGTGCTTATTGAGCATTTATATATATTCTTTGGAGAAATATATGTCTATGGAAAAATATTGTCAATTTTTAAATAAAGTCATTTGTCATTTTATTATTGGTTTGTAAGTTGTCTAAATACAAGTCCCGTGTCAGATATATGATTTGCAAATATTTTCTCCCTTTATGTGGGTTGTCTTTTCACTTTTCTGATGGTTTAATTTGCAGCACAGAAGTTTTGACATTTTGCGGAAGTATAATTTATCTGTTTTTTCTTTCATCACTTGTGCAACAAATTCAAATTCATTAAGATTTATTCTTATGTTTTCTTCTAAGTGTTTTGTAATTTTAGCTCTTGCTTAATTTAGGTCTAATTCATTTTGAGTTAATTTTTGTGCATAGTGTGAGGAAGGTGTCCAATTTTATTCTTTTGTATGTGGATATTCAATTGTTCCAGCATCATTTGTTGAAAAAGGTTGAATTATCTTGGCACCCTTGCTGAAATTAATTGACTATAATGTGGGATTTATTTCCTGACTCTCAATTTTATTACATTGATCTATCAAAATGTCTATTCTTATGGCAGTACTGCATTGCCTTGACTACTGTGGCTTTGTAGTAAGTTTTTAAATTGGAAAGTGTGAGTCCTCTAGTTTGGTTCTTATTTGTTGAGGTTGTTTTGGCTATCTGGCTCCCTTAAATTTCCATATTAATTTTAGGATTTGTTTGTCTAATTCTGCTAAAAAAATCCAGCTGGGATTTTGGTAGGAATTGTCTTAAATCTGTCGATCAATTTAGAGAGTAATGCCATCTTAACAATATTAATTCTTCTGATACATGAACATGCCATGGCTGTCTATTTATTGAGGTCTTCCTTAATATTTTCAACAATGTTTTGTAATTTTAAGGGTATAAGTGTTGCACATATTCTTAAAAATTATTCTTTAGTATTTCTTCCTTTTCAATCTGGATGCTTGCTTGCTTCCTTCCTATTTGCTCTGTCTAGAACCTGTAGTTCAAGGTTAAATTGAAGGGATGAGAGTAGGCATCCTTGTCTTGTCCTTGATCTTAGGGGGAAAGTATTCAGTCTTTCACCATCAAGTATAATGTTAACTGTGAGTTTTTCGAAGGTGCCTTTGATCAGGTTGAGGAAGTTCTGTTTCCATTCCTGGTTGTTGAGTGTTTTTATCATAAAATGGTATTGGATTTTGTGAAGCACTTTTTCCATGTCTATTGTGCTATCACTCATTATTTCTGCTCTTTCCATTTTAGCTCTTTACTTTTATGAAACTCAAAGTGGAGATGAGAGGGAAATGGAGTAGAGTGAGGGAAGAAAAAATGGTTTTAGGCTGGTCATGGGGAGAAGGAAGGGAGTAAGAGGGCAACAAGATTAAGTTGAACAGTAGAAAAAGAAGGATGGGGATGGGAGAAACATGAGCACACATTTGGTCCCATCCCCTAATTTTCTAGTGGACACACAGGCCCAGAAACACGGGATGACTTCCTTCTCACGTCGCCTGAGACGTCAGGGCCAGTACGCAAGGCAGACCTGCCCACCTCCCTTTTGGGTGCTCTTTCCACTGGTCAGTACTATCCCTCAAGCTGAGCTCTAAAGGATAAGGAGTTTCTGGTCAAGTAAAGAATGAGGGGAAGGAGGTTTCAGGTAGAGGACGCCTGATATACAGAGACCTTGGGGTAGGAGAGAGCTTGTTTGGAGGCTTCAAAGATGGCAGCTCTGGTTGGAGCCCTGAGTGAGAAGACAGAACTGAGGTGGAAGAGTTGGGTGGGGCTTCATCACAGAGTCCTGGGGGCTGGCAAGGAGTGTGGATTTATTCCAAATGCAGTGTGAACAGTTTTCAGGAGGGGAGCAACTCAAAAAGATTTGTGTATTACGAAGATGGCGTGCTACTTTTGGAGAGATTAAGTGGGGTCGAGGTGGGGCGTCCAGGTGTGACTCTGCAGAGGTGAGATGGGTGAGGAGACGCAGACAGACTAGAGATTTGGTTTGGAGTTAGAATCGACAGGACTTGCAGATGTGACCTTTAAGGCGTTGGTGGGAATTCCAAGAGGAAATTGGGTGTGTTTAGACTACAGAAGGAGGGTCATGTGGATCCCCTCCAAGGGAGATGGGTTATTCTGGAAACAGATGTATTGAGAAGTGCAAAGTTTTGGGTTAAGGTGTTCATGACTTGTTCTCCAGGTGTTTTGACCAGATGCTGCCTCACCCACCAGTAGTGGGTGAAAATTCATGGAGAAAAAGAAACTTCCTTCCACCTGAAATGCCCTTTCTTCTTTCCTGATGGACATGTGCTTACCTATTCTTCAAAGCAGGTCTCAAATATTACCTCTTCTGTGAAACTTATTATGTCTCTCTAGCCCTTATTACTAGATAGCCCTTATTCTGCCTCAAGTGCTGTCATATCTCTGTTTAGCACATGGTGATATGAGGCTGTGCTGCCTCTTGCTGGGAGCTCTCTGGGCAGAATTCCTGACCCCTCCTCTTGCTTCTCGTGACCTCTGTTAATAGCTCTTTTTATATTGTGCAAAGTGTGAATTGAATGTTTTTCTTCTCTGGTAGAGTGAGCAAATTGAAGGCAGGGTCCGTGTGTTGTTTATTTTCATATCCCCAGTGCTGAGTACATGATAGATGCAGAATGAGTGAATGAAGGTATGAATGAACGTGAGTGAACGAATGGATGGCTGAAGGACTAAGAAAATGAAGTGGCAGGAGTGGGATGAGGCTTTCTGTCCCCTTATGCAGGCAGCATTTTTCTAGGCCAGACACTCTCTGAGCTGCATTATAATTCAGGCCAGTGTAATTTCTAGCTTTGCCATCATACGATTTTGAAATTTCCATTAATCCTTCGATGTGTTCTAATCAAATAATGCTATTCTCAGTTTAAAAGATGATGAAGCTCCTGCACTGGCAGGTATTATGCTCTTTAAACACAGTTGCTCTGCTGTCACCAAGGACATTTCTGCATCTGATATTGATTTAAATATTCACTTATGAATGTGATGAAGACAGCTTTATTTATAGCTAATGAGGATTGTATTGGCTGAAGAAATCGGCAGTGTGAACAGTACGGTGTATGCTTTTTAATCCAATATGAATGAGTAGAGTAGCTTCCTTGATGAGCATTCACAAGGCTTTTCATTCTGTGCTGATGTGAAGTTGAAAAATATTGGGTGCTATGATTTTACTGTATTTTAGTGTCAAGTGGTGAGGGTGTTTTTTTTAAACATCTTTATTGTAGTATAATTGCTTTACAATGGTGTGTTAGTTTCTGCTGTATAACAAAGTGAATCAGTTATACGTATACATATGTCCCCATATCTCCTCCCTCTTGCGTCTCCCTCCTGCCCTCCCTATCCCACCCCTCTAGGTGGACACAAAGCACCGAGCTGATCTCCCTGTGCTATGCGGCTGCTTCCCACTAGCTATGTGTTTTACATTTGGTAGTGTATATATGTCCATGCCACTCTCTCAATTTGTCCCAGCTTACCCTTCCCCCTCCCCGTGTCCTCAAGTCCATTCTCTATGTCTGCTTCTTTATTCCTGTCCTGCCCTTAGATTCTTCAGAACCACTTTTTTTTTTTTTTTAGATTCCATATATATGTGTTAGCATAAGGTATTTGTTTTTCTCTTTCTGACTTACTTTACTTTGCATGACAGTCTCTAGGTCCATCCACCTCACTACAAATAACTCAATTGGTGAGGGTATTTCTGAAAAATTCTTTATATTTTGCAGGTGATTCAAGTTACATTGAACTTTTGCTCAAATATAGATTTACGCAGGTGTGCCTTGATTTTGAAAAATTTTTTGTATAAAATTCGAATTGCAGAGTATGTACAGTGCAAAGTCTGTTACAAAAGAACCGTCAGGTAGTTCATCAAATGTCTATGGAGTGGGTATATTGAGTCTAGGGGACCAGGTCACCATCTACCCTTCTCATTCTCAAAGGTTCTGATCAATAAAGCAAACCAGCCAAGCAAGATTGCCAGCCTGATGGAAAATATAAATAGTGATTTTGCTTGTCTGTAGAATCCTCAATGCAGAGGTTTGTGAAATCTGTATTAGAATATATGCTTTAGGCTTATCCAGAGTGGGACTTTTTACTCCTACTCTTTATTTAGAATTGGACCCCACAAGCTCAGGTGTGCTTGCAGAGGGAGAGAGGGCCCAGCTCTTCAGACAGACTCCAAGACCACTTGCTTGAATATGGATGAGGCTGGCAGGCTGCTTCCAGAAAGAAAGTGTCGTAAGTGGAATAATGGCCACCTCACCCCCAAAACTGTCTACATCCTAATTCCCCAAAACTGTGAATATTTTAACTTACAGGGCAAAAGGGACTTTGTGGCTTTGATTGTGTTAAGGATCTTGAGATGGGGAGATTATCTTGGGTTTTGTTATTATCTTGGGTATTATTCTCTGGGTGGACACAATATAATCATGATGGTCTTCATATGAGTGAGGCAAGAGGGTCACAGAAGGAGATGTGACGACAGAAGCAGAGGTTGAAGTGATGTAGGGCCACGCACCAAGGAATGTGGACAGTCTACAGAAGTTGGAAAAGGCAAGGAAATTGATTTTCCTTCCCCTAGAGCCTCCAGAAGGATTGCAGCCCTGCTGACAGTTTGATTTTGACCCAGTGAGACTTCTGACCGACAGAACTCTTAAGATAACAAAGTTGCGCTGCTTTAAGCCACTCCGTCTGTGATTTTTTGTTACAGCAGCCCTTAGAAACTAATACAGAAGGTTTGGGGACCTGCTCAGATGTGTTTACCAGAAGGGAACAAGAAACAAAGGACAGCCCTCTGGGTCCCATCCCAGAAAGTGAAAGATGAAGTAACCTTGCCCGCTAGTAAGCCATTGTCCAGTTAATGGCAAACTTCAGCAGATCCAACCAACTCCTCCCCTCTTTTGGGAAAGAGTGAGTGAGGGAAAACAGAAACTAATTAAAGTGTTTCAGTGGGAAGAAGTTTAACTCCGAGAATTCGAGACTTACACAGCCATGGCAAGATGGGAGAGCCAAGCACACGGTGACCACTCTTAAGAAATCCGGAAGCGGAAGTCTCAGAAGGGTGCCATTCTATAGGGCTTTCCTCCGTCCTGCTGTCTGCCTGCAGCCACCACCAAGAAAAAATAACTTTCTGCCCATTTCCTGAGTTGTTTAACAGATATGAAACCTGCCGCCGCCGCCAAATGGCAGATGTTAAGTACTTGATGACCGTGAGCCCCCAGCCCCCCAGGGCTCCTGGAGCCTCAGGACTGATAACGTTAGCCCCTGTGACACCGCCCTGGTCCTCACCATCAGCCAATCAGAGAACTGTGCGCGAGCTGATCACAGACCTTGCGACCCCCCTCCTCCCTCACCTGGCTTTTAAAAATGCTTTGTGGAAACAGTTCGGGGAGCTCGGGGGTTTTATTAGAGCATGAACCACCGCGTCTCCTTGCATGGCCCTGCAATAAACTTTTCTCTGCTCCAAAAAAAGGCAAAAACAAAACCCAAAACTTTCACCTTCCAAATCTCATCGGAGGCCCTCTCAATGATAGACTCTCAGAGGGACCCTGCAGGCAAGGGAGAAAGCTAGTTTCTAGACTCCTCCGAAGCTCCAGGGTGAAGTATACAGGGTATCAAAAATATCTGGCACAGAGGGTGAAGAGGAAACGATGACAGAAGTTTGCTTCTCTCTAGTTTGAGGGAGGAACACGGGGAGAGGAACATAAACATTCCTCCCTACAACCCCCAGTCCCTTTGTTCTCTTGACCTTGGGGCTGTAGCCACCATTATGGGCCCAGTCAATGGACATACTGGCAGACTCTTTAAGTCACTGCACAGTTGTGCAGTGAACTTGGTACTCAAGAGGTTGGAGATGGATGTGGAATTGAATATTAATGGATAAATTTAAAATGATTGTGTTATTACTTAACTACAATTTACCAGGTATCTATTTTGAACCTACATTATTTCAAGGACATTTGTCTTTGAAGCTTTTAACAAATAATTTAAGCGAAATTAATATTCATTGCAAATGTCAGAAGCAGTTGAATTTTATTTTCATAGGGCCTTTGAACTTTATGTTTACTGGGAGAGATAAAATGTTATCATGCCATGATTTCTATTTTTTAAAATTTGATAAAGTTGCTCAGGTAACTGTTATCTAATTATTAATAGTTGTAAATACCATTTAATAAAATAATGCAGGAATAAACTCAGCCAGCATGCCTTATTTCTTTTGCTCTCAATCAAGTGTTTTTAGAAGATTTGCATGTCACCTATTAGTTCAATCTTTAATTGCCTCTTAAGAGTATAGAATTGCTTATGTTCCACCAAAAGCAGCAAAGAGGATGAATTGGTTAGGGTGGAGTGTAGTAGCCAGATATTTGGTTCTGTATGTGATCTCAGAGGATGAAGGTGGGGAACAGCCAAAGTTAACACCAGGGGGTCAATAGGAATGTGTATAAATTGAGTGGAGAGGGAACCAAGTAAAGCCAAGGTTTCTAACCATGAACTAACCACTTGGAAAATTGCAAGGGAGGGATGTGTCATGGATTAATTGAGGTAGCAGGAGTTAGGAGGGCAGGGAGCAAGTTGCTAGAGCATCACTGAATGTTTGAACAGCTTGACGCTGTCATACTTTGAGTTGTGTTTACCTGCTCAGGTACCTGGGGTGGCTCTTGCAAGCGCATCTAGCACATGTTCTGGTCTGTAAACCTGTGTTCATTTGGCTCTTTGCATTATTTCTCCATTTCTAAGACCTCAAGGCCCATATCAAGAGCTATTGGTTGCCGTTTACAGTCACTAATGGTTTCAGTGTTATTTTATCATTTGAGATTTTGTTTTTGTACTTGCAACAGATTAGTGTGACTCCTACCCAGGCAGACTATCATTGAACAGACATAGGTCTAAATACTGTTCTTCTCTAAAAATGCATCAGTCAGCAAACATTTTAAAAGTCCTTTGCATGTTTACCAGCCTCATAGGAATGACGGTGTCAATAGTAGTGACCATTGTGCAAATCATGTTTTCAGTTAATATGGAAGTTTTGCTCTAATGTAGTCCCTTTTTTTTTCTTTTTTCTTTTTTCTTTTTTTGGCTGCGCTGCACAGCTTGCTGGGATCTTAGTTCCCCCGACCAGGGATTGCAGTGAAAGCGCTGAGTCTTAACCTCTGGAGTGCCAGGGAATTCCCTATATAGTTCCATTTTTAAGGTTCTGCCTAATTTCTCTGTCTGGGAACCTGTGTTGATTTGCATGCTGATATTATTATCATTATCCTTGTTATCAGTAGTAGTTATTCTTTCACAAGACACCCACTAAAACTTTTTAGTATCTCTAATAAAGTTTAGCTTTAATTCTTACTGGAATACGTGATGTGATTCTGGACTTGAAAGCATTCTAAAAATTAGTCAATTTAGTTTACTCTATTCCCCAGCAAAATTAATGCTTCATGATCTCCTATTTCTTGGTACCTCTAGGCAGTTTTATTTATATCCTTGACTTCAAACCTACTCTCAAATCTGTTCAGCTCAGAACTCCCTTCTAAATGCAGACTTGTATCTATGCTGATTGTTAGGTACCCCACCCAGCTGTTTCATAGGCACCTCACACTTAATCCGTACCGATCTGAAATCATCATCCCTCCAGATCTGCACTCTTCCAGATCTGCTCCTCTTTCTATATTTCCTTACTCAAGAGATTGTCCCAGTCGGCTATCTAAACTTTTCTTCGATTTCTTCTTTAACTTCACCTCCATATGCAATTCGTTGCGAAGACCTGTCAATTCAGGCTTGGGTGGTTCCTCTTACCCCAAGCTACCTTTTTTTCCCCTATGCTCCCTTAGCACTAGGTACCCACTTTGATTATAACAGTTATTTTATTGTATTACAGCTGCTATTTGCATGACTGTCTCTCCCTTTTGATGGTGGAGGAGAGAGACTTCATTTTATCCCTTTGGTGGCTAGCCCCAAATTTGTTAAGTCAGTGAAGTGAGTGAAAGAGTAACTAAATTGGATGAAAGTACTGTGACTAGATTTTGTCCATATTATGTCCTAAATAATTTATTTTATTGAGCCTGCTATTTCTATTTTCTTTTTTTTTTGGTCCGGGGAGGTGAGCTCCATGTCGTCTTACTCCGCCATCTTGATCCCCCTCCTATAGGTCCCCAAATTTCTTGGTATAATTACTATTAAAGGATATGTTTTTTAAAATTGGCTCTATTTCCAGAATAATTAACCACTGTTTGAAAATGTTCATTTGAAAAATATAAGTCTTAGATTCTAATTTTGTTCATTTTTTAAATTCTGTGGCTCAGAAGCTTTTAAAATTTTATTTTTAAAAAAACATTGATAATTTCTTAACAAGGAGATTCCTTTTTTTAATCTTACTTCCTCTTTACTATTGAGTATTGTGACCGAATGATAAAAGTTGTATCAATTTTAGAGTCTCTTCAGTGTAGCTTATAAGAGTTTACCGTTAGTATTTTGTGACTCACAATGTGAAGTTTCAAATATATACCAGAGAGATTTAAAATGAGCATTAAGCATATGACTAACATGTAACTTTGGGAATTTCAGTGTCAAAACATATATATTTACTTTGTCTCATCTACAAATATTATCTTCTTGAAAATAAGGTAGAACTGATTCTAAAGGAAGTAGTCACATTACCCAAATTTTAACAATTAAACTTGCCTGTGAAAGAAAAAGGCAAAGCTTATATGACACTTTAACTTTTACAACACTTCATTTAAAGGATAAATGTCATTAACTCAGTCTGCCAAAATGACCTCTGAAAGTCATGATCTTTAAAAAAGAAAGGGTTTTGTTTTAAAGGGGCACACTTTGCCCCAATTTGCAAGTTAATTGTTGTATTTTTGCCTTAACAGTGATGAGAAAGCAGAAACTGTGACACAAATGATATAAATGTATGTTTCAATTTTGAAAGACATTATTGTTTTTTTTAATGCCTTAAATAAGCTTTTATGGAAGCATTCTGACTAATGCTGTATATAGGAAACTTATGCTCATATTTCCATTAGATGAGGATATGCCATTAAAATATAGGAACATAATAGACTCTGTGCACACAAAATGAAACAAAATATGCTCAGGGCATTTGGAAACCTTCTCCTTATGAAATAAATGAGCAGTACCTTTCTTTAAATCCATCTGAAACAAAACTCTGATTTACAATATAAGGCTTAGTTTTGGATCATTGAATCCCTTTGGTATTAGATTCTTATGCACACATTTTGCAGTAGTTCTAAATAGGTAAACTCATCATCCTTTTGTGCTAAGCACCCCTTGTGCTAAATCAATGCAATATGTAAAAATTTTGGATTATAAATTAAGGCATTAATTCAATATATACAGTTAAATTCTCCTTCAATACTAAAACCTCCTGCCTAGTTTGCCCCTTCTCTTCACAACCTGACTTTCTGGAAGAGTTCTCTGCACTCTTTATCTTTACTTCTTCACCTTATTTTCACCTCTAGGTTGGTGAACTTAAAATGCTTCTTGGTATTAAGAAATACTTAGTTACCCCTGTGCTAGTGCATTTTAAAATGAAGTAGTTTGAATTATGCATATACAAATATTTGTTCTAAATTAAGCTCACAGGAGGACACAATAGCCAATAAGAGCTGATTTTTATTGAGCATTTGCTATGGTTCAGGCAATGTGCTAAACTCTTTACATGAATTATGGTAAGTTATGCTCCACAACTACATGAGGAGGTAAGAATTTTGTCCACTGATAACTAAGCAAAATGAGGCACAGTAAGTTGTGCCCATGCTCTCAAGCATGATAATACAGGTCACCCTAAGATCACCCCAACCTATTGAATAATTAGAAATTGCTGGAAATGTGCCAATTAAGGTTAGAGTCCTGGAATCAGAAGTCCACTTGGGAGTGGAATGGCTAGGGAGGCTGATTTCTTTATTGTTACATTGCATTGTTCCTAATAGATTATAAGTCAGAGCAAAGAAGATATGTACAATGAGAGTAGAAATAGGGGTAAGAAAAAAAATGAACTTATGATGAGATCAGTATACAAAATGTATGCTACGAGATCCTCTACCCTTGGAGATGTGGATCAGAAAATCGGGCTCTGAACTCACTTGCAGCCAATGCAAAGGTAAACATGTCATCAGTGATGTCATTCACCGTGTCTACAATCTGAAAACAGAGCAGTTCTTCAGGAAAAGTGCAGTTACCCTGATAACGAGACCCAGACCCTCATAGCAATGATCACAGAGAATTACATATAAATCCCCTTAAAATATATGTATCTTTCCAAAAAGTTTTTCATATGGGTTTTCTGGCTTTCTGGAGCTGTGTTTTAGTGTCCAAAGCCATTATGATCAGGCTTTCCTATTGGTTATCCTAAGTCCTCTTTCTTTCCATTTTAGCCTACTAGTGAATGATTCAGTAGGGGCAGAGTAAATGTGAGTTTTCTCTTCCTCCCCACCTTATATACTCAGTACAAATTGTGGTGCCAGTAGTTAAAATCAGTGACTGCCTTTGACATGGCCTTTCATGTATTAAATATCTTAGTCCTTATAAGAATAGTTTCATTTCTCATTTTTCTTTTTCAAACTATTTAAACGTGGTTTACAGGATAGCAGAAATATTCTGAAGAGTCACTTGTTTATAAGCAAGTTTTGCATCACAGGGAAATGTTCTATGATTCAGGATTTGTCCCAAGGTTTTTTCCATGTTTAAATAATTTTTTGTTTGCTTTGTTATTCATCACAAGCTTAAAATAGTTTTAAAATTGCATTATTTTTTAGTTACTGATAAATCCTTTATCTGGGGAGAAGAGTATGTGGATGGAGAAACATCAAGACTGGTCTGATGTGAAATAAATTTACAGAGATGGAAAGTTCCTATCTATACCTTTTTTTTTTAAAACCAGGAGCCATATTACTTGGAGAGAGAGATACAGAAAGAGAGAGAGGGAAGGATGGAAAGAAAGAAAGCAAAATACAAACATAATTAAAGACAAGGATTTCCTCCCCTTCAAGAAACTTATTTAGTTAGATAGACTGTGCATGCAAAATAGGTGTTTATGTTTGATGGTTCCTCAAAAAATTGAACATAGAATTACCATATGACCCTGTAGTTCCACTCCTAGGTATATACCCAAAAGAATTGAAAACAGGTGTTCAAACAAATATATGTACACACATTCATAGCAGTATTATTTACAATATGCAAAAGGTGGAAACAACCCAAATGTCCATCAGTGGATGCATGGATACACAATCGTGGTATATATATACCATAGAATGTTATTCAGCCATAATTAGGAGTGCGGTAGTGATGCATGCTACAACATGGATGAACCTCCAAAACACATTATGGTGCGTGAAAGAAGCCAGACCCCAAAGGTTACATATTATGTGTTTCCATTTCAATGAAATATTCAGAATAGGTAAATCCATAGCGACCAAATGCAGGTTGGTGGTTGCTAGGGACCAGGGGGAAGGATGCAGGGAGAGCAACTGTGTAATGGGTAGGCGTGATGGGATGATGGAAATGTTTTGCAACTAGATAGAGGTGATGGTTGCACACCATTGTAAATGTACTGAATGCCAATAAATCATTCACTTTAAAATGGTTAACTTATGCTATGTGAAGTTCACCTCAATAAATTAGGAAATAGCCATATTTACATATTATGTGGGAATAAGGAAATACATACATGCCAGATTAAACAGTCAAAAAATTCAGATGTGTTTGCCTCCAGGACAGAGGAATGGGGGTTTGTGGAGAGGTTGGACAGTGTCATAGTATTTTTGTATTAAACTTTGCAATAGCATTTAACTTGCTAAACTATGTGTGTCACTTGATGAAATTAATTTAAAAATTTTAAAAAGTGTTCGCTTACCAAGATTTTATAATAATATACAGTAAATAATAATGAAATATCTAAATCCTGGAGAAGTTAAAAAAATTTTTTTTAATTGAAATGTAGTTGATTTACAATGTTGTGTTAGTTTAAATCCTGGAGAAATATTGAGTAAAAACCCTTTAGAATATTGAGGGTTATTTAAAGAAATCTCTTTGTGGAAATGAGGTTTGAGCTGGACTTCGAGGCTGAGGTGACTAGATTAATGAAATGAATTGGCGGGGGCAGGCCGGGGACAATGGAGACATGCAGAGGGACTGAGCTGAAGTACTGGAGCATCGTAGAAAGAACTTACTCAAAGATGTATGAAAAAAAAAAAAAAAAGATGTATGTGGAGGTACCAGGAATTCAAAAGTTGGTTACTTCCTCTCTATTTTGTTTTTCACTTGCTCTAAACACTTCCTTTGCTTTCAATTTTCTGTTTGGTTAAATAAAGAAAGAATATTGGAATCTCACAGCTACATCTTGGAACTACTATAAGAATATTCTGTTCTGGGGTAGGAAAATCCCTCCTAAATTTCATAGATAAAAATTCAGTGTAAGTATATTAACTACTTTAAGCCTAGAATTATTCCACGAACATGCACAGGACATCCATATAGAAATGGCTCATGTTCTCTAAGGGATAAAAAATCTGTGAGTCTAGGTTTTGCTTAGAAAATTAAAATGAAAGGTATGAATCCGACTGACACCTTTTTAATGTATCGAAGACCCTAAGAATATTTTTGGATTCAGGGCTTAGCTTCTATGCACCCAATTTTGTATAGGCTTTTGTCATCTTTAAGTACTGTTTTTCTAGGCCCACTAAAAAATCATTTTTAGAATGAAATATGTGAGACATTTGTAAAACACCTGGGAAATTAGCCAGTTTCCCCGAGAGAGTGGCCCTGAAAAGTCAGGTGGAATTTCCAAAGTGACTCTGGGAATTCCAAATTGCCATCATCCCATTCTGACCACTCTGCCCAAAAAGGGCAACCACTAGGCAAATTGGAAAGTGGGTTAGAGCTTCCTGTCCCCAGGATTATTTTAATTTAATATCTTAGAGCTGTCACCTTTCACCCGACTGGCTCTGACAAACCCCATGCATTGCACAGCATGTGGGTAAAATAATAGGTAAAGCGTTATCATCTGTAGGAGTCAGGGTTACTGTTATAAATAACATCTTTTATTCCTTTTTAAAAAAACATGTGATGAACTACTGCTATTGCTTTCACTGCTGGTGTAGGCTATTCCTTTTCAATGTGTATAAAAGTATAAGTAAATAAATAATCCATGTTCTTGGTTACCTAAACCAGTTCAAACTAACAGAGGTAATTAAAAATGTTCTCTGAGTATGTTTACCTTCAGTATAAATAAGTTGTTCAAATTTTCCAGAAAAATTTCCCTCATTTAGAAATTAGACTACTTGCCTTCTGAGACAATAGAAGAAATTAGCATAAACCCACCTGTTGGAATTTAAAAGAAATCAACCCTAGCACATGTAATGGGTGCTTCTAATAAAATTTTGAAATTTTGCTTTTCCATGAAATCAGGCACAGAAGGTTTCCTATATTTTGTCTTCTTTTATTATTCTTGTTTCTATTCAGATTTACCTTTAATGCTTTAAAAATATTTTGCTGTTGCAACCCAAGTTCCGGTGAACAGAGGAATGGATAAATAAAATGTGTGTGTGTGTGTGTGTGTGTGTGTGTATACACACACACACACACACAAACATATATACATATATATATATGCAATGGAATATTACTCAGTTTTTAAAAAGAAGGAAATTCTGATACATACTACAACATGCATGAACCTTGAGGACATTGTGCTAAGGTGAAAGATGCCAGTTACAAAAACAAATACTGTGTGATTCCACTTATGTGAGGTACTTAAAGTAGTCAAATTCATATGGACAGAAGTAGAATGGTGGATGCCAGGGGCTGGGGGGTAGGGGGAGTGGGGAGTTAGTGTTCAATGGGCACAGAATTTCAGATGGGAAAGATGAAAAGTTCTGGAGATGGTTGGTGGTAGTGGTTGCATAACAATGTGAATGTACTTAATGCCACGGAACTGTACACTTAAAAATGGTTAAAGTCGGAAATTTTATATGTATTTTACAATTAAAATTGTATATATGTGTGTGTGTGTGTGTGTGTGTGTATATATATATATATATATATATGCATATGTAAATGGTGTTAGCACTTTTCCATGAAGCCTATCATTAGCTCTTGGATTAGAATAACTGCTCATTGTCATGCTAAAGTATTTTAAAAATTATTTTAAAATTCAAATAATTCTGGATAAAAATATTTTCCACATGTATCTACGTTCTTAAATATAGTCTATTTATAGTCTTGGTTTTCATGGTGAGCCATCTTTGGAGTAACAGACCACAAGTGATGCAGTATGCTTTAGCTCTGTTTTCTCGTTAAATCCTCACAATTATTAATGAGGAAACTGAGGCTCAAAGAAATTAAGTGCCTTACTCCAAATCACCCCATGCCAAAGCTGGGACTTGAGCTTAGTCTGTGTAATAAGAAGCTTTGGACTGACTGCATGTAACAGAAATCCCAATGGAAATTGGCTTCCACAAGGAAATAATAAAATTCATATACTCCAGTTCCTAATGGGCAGGGTTTGGGTCTTGAATCTTGGGTCTAGGTGTTCCTCTGTTCCTCCCTTAATTCTGCCCTATACAGTGTGTTGGCCCCATTCTCAGACTGGTGGCAAGTGGTGAAAGGAATTCTTGACTGTCACCAGACAGCCCTTCAGTAGACTTTAGCACACACCTCCTTGGCCTGGGTTGGTTCACATGCCATTCTTAGACTCGCCAGCAGAAAATGATGAACTTAAATTATAATTTGGGGTCAAGTGGCTGGTGTTAGCCTGTCTGATTCTCATGTCCCATGCCACTTTCTTAGGGCTTTTAATGTTTTCAATCTGCTTCTGCACTGAATGGCCCTATGCTTCTGTGCTTCCTGCATGATTGTATCTGGCTTATTACAGTTTCTAACCCTAGCTGACCCTGTAGACTGCTACTTCCAGTTTCTGTTAGTGTGTTTCCTCCCAGCAGTATGCCCATTCCTCCTCGGATTATTTGATTATCAGCTTCCTAGCTGCTGTGACCTGGGGAAATGAAAAAATATTACTTTATTAGGCTTTTATATAAAAATTTAAAGAGAGACTAATGGTAATGGCATGGTGGTCTCTCCTAAGGGAAAAAAGAATGCATGAGCTTTAATGCGTGCAACTTGTATCATCACTTTTTGTTGTTCAGATTTGTTTTTGCACATTTATTGCTTCTCAAGTTTCTCAATTGTTGAGACTGGCTTATGAGTAACTTCTAGTGGTGAATATTTGAAGTTATACAGAAGACTATCTCATACTTTTATGTTTTTCAAAACTATTATGAAATTAGCAGAATTAGAATTTTTAGCGTTCCTAAGATGCTATCGAAGCTATTTTTCACAGTGATACTTGATTTATCAACAGTGGAAGATAAGGTCAGAAGGTGGAAAGGGAGCTAATTGTGGAAGATTTCTATTGCCAGGCTGGATAACCTAGCAGATTCAAATTTTATCCCTAAGTATCCCTAAAGGTTGAAGAGAATGAAGGCATAATCCCATAACTTGTGTGGTTATTAGCCCTAAATGGTTCCAAAAAGCCCATCAAAGCTTTTGTGTTGCGATTTAAAACTTTATGTAAATTTTGTATTCCCCACCATAATGTGTGTAATTACTTGTAATATGAGTTATGCTTTGATTGCTTGTCATGGAGTTAATTGATGCACCAGGAAGATATGCCATGTTTATCTGATGACTTTTGCCTTCAGTCTGTTCCACACCCAGGAGGTCTTGCATATCTGACCATAACCTTGTGCATGTGAAGCTGTCCAAGTTCATTCTTCCAGCACTTGAAGCCATTGGGTCTGCCTCAGTTCTATACCATGGGAGCCTCCGTACACCCAGTATTTTACAAAAGTCTTTCTTCCACAGTGCTGCTGACCTCACAGGTTTCCTTCACTCTTATGTCTTCAACTATACCGCTTCTATGTTTCTGGCATTTTTCTTCCTTTCAAAACTGAATTTGGACTCTTGCTATCCTGCCATCAGCACCCTGGTTCATCCTATTCCATGGAGTGAGACTGAAAACTGAAGCTTTGTTTTAAAATTTATTTTTAAAATTTATTTTATTGAAGCACTGTTGATTTACAATGTTGTGTTAGTTTCTGGTGTACAGCAAAGTGATCCAGTTATACATATATATAATAGTTTGTATCTGCTTATCCCAAACTCCCACTCCATCCCTCCTTCACCACCCCACCCTTGGCAACCACAAGTCTGTTCTCTATGTCTGTGAGTCTGTTTCTGTTTCATAGATAAGTTCATTTGTGTCATATTTTAGATTCCACATATAAGTGATATCATATGGTATTTGTCTTTCTCTTTCTGACTTACTTCACTTAGTACCAATATGATAATCTCTAAGTCCATCCATGTTGCTGCAAATGACATTATTTCATTCTTTTTTATGGTTGAGGAGTATTCCATTGTATATATAAACGACATCTTCCTTATCCATTCATCTGTTGATGGACTTTTAGGTTGTTTCCATGTCTTGGCTATTGTAAATAGTGCTGCTATGAACATAGGGGTGCATGTATCTTTTCAAATTATGGTTTTGTCTGGGTGTATGCC
Organism: Balaenoptera acutorostrata; assembly: GCF_949987535.1. Classification (NCBI taxonomy): domain Eukaryota; kingdom Metazoa; phylum Chordata; class Mammalia; order Artiodactyla; family Balaenopteridae; genus Balaenoptera; species Balaenoptera acutorostrata. The sequence continues at coordinate 12,330,336 of NC_080066.1, read as the reverse complement.
CAGGAGTGGGATTGCTGGATCATATGGCAACTCTATTTTTAGTTTTCTGAGGAGCCTCTAGTGTGACTGATACTCTAGTCTTTGTGGAAACTTGCCCTGAGAGTGGTCTGTGAAAAGGGTTTAAGTGGAGAACCACAGAGTTAAGGACACCCGTTAAAGGCACATAGAAAGCCATTTTGGCAGGAAGGCTGGCACGATTTGATGTTCAAGGTAAAGACTACAGAAACCATGAACTAGGTCTTGAATTCTACCTTTTTCCCTCTTTAGATTAAAGACTGTTACGTGGGTGAAATGTTGATTCATGTGACATGTTTACGTGTTTTCCCACGTTTAACTTTTTGATTGCAATCATGTTTGGGATCTATGTGAATAAGACATAATTAAATATAGCACAGCAAAGGAACTAGTTGTCCCCACCACCAGTTTCTTCCAAGTAGAGTAAAAGCAGAACACTGTAGTCAATGGAATAATTAACGTCCACCACTAATTAGAGTGAATTCTTTGGTTCGGAACAATAAATGTTATTCTGCTTACATACAGGGCTTGTTTATTCATTGAACTTTTGACTTATGGAAACTAGCATTTTACTGTAATAAACAGTTGGTTACATCTGTTATAAATTGAATGCAATTGGTTTTTCCAAGACTAGTGTTCCAGCTCTAAACCAAAATTATAAGCAGCTGTCTGCTAATAGATAAGCACACCAACTCCCTACCTTTATGTCCTGTTGTTTTAAAATGTCTGTACCTCAAAAGTCAAGTTCAAATTGATGCAATTTCTCATTTGAAAAATGTGCTTTAGGATTTGGTGTTCTTTTCTCCAAAAAAAAAAAAAAAAAAAAATGAACCAATCTGTGTGGGGAGAAAATGTTGTTTTGCAATTTTTTTCTTCATATTGTCCTTTTATTTGAATTCAGGGAAATATTTCTCTAGTAATTTTATCCACAGTTGCAGCTAAATTTAGCTTTCTCTCTTTTTAAATTCTTCTGGGGTTTTAAATTCACTTTATTTTTTTTTCATGTTGCTTGCTTTTCTTTAGTACCAACCTGGGTAATGTTCCTAGGACTTTGGGGGAAGGGAAAACTAATTTGTTTGGAAAAGGTAAGCTTAATATTCGGGCATTAGTTTTTTGTTTTCCTGTTGACTTCCTTAAGTTATAAAAGAAATATAATTCACGTGATAATGTTGGCATGTAGAGAAAAGTAAAGAGTTACTTGTAGTCTTATCAACACAACAAAGCTGCTATTATAATTTTGGAGTACAGTTGTCCCTCGGTATCCCTGTGGGATTAGTTCCAGGACACCCCCCCCCCCCGCCCCCGCCAGCTCTCCTATGCTCATATGAAACTCTGCCGGTGCTCAGATCCCTAAAATGCATGGTACCATTGGTCCTCTGTATCCTTGGTTTCACTTCCATGGATTCAACCAACCAGATCAGCAAAATTCAGTTGTTGGTTATGGGGGGCCGCTGTATTTAATTCCATTCCTTTTTATAGGCTTGTTTCTTTTTAAAAATATAGTTGTCATCATGATATACACACATCTTAGTATTCTTTTTCACCTAATGTTTATTAACATTGTGTTTTTGTTGTTATATAATCTTCAAAACTATCAGCTTTAATGCCTGTAAACTAAACATTCCTTGGAGGAGACATATGATGATTTACAATATTTTTTATATCATTGAACATTACTTTTCACTATTGTAAATAAACTACAAAAATAAGGATTATTCAGAGTAGAGTATTGAGATTAAATACAGTTGACCCTTGAACAACATGGGTTTGAACTGCATGGGTCCACTTATATGTGGATTTCTTTTTTCAGTGATAAATACTACAGTGCTACACAATCCATGGTTGGTTGAATCTGTGGATCTGGAACCCCAGATATGGATGAACCATGGATATGGAGGAACATAAGTTATATGCTGATTTTCAACTGCCTGGATGGTTGGTCCCCTAACCCCTGCATTATTCAAAACTCACCTGTGTGTTTTTAGACTGCTAAAATGTTTTGATAATTCACTTTTCAAAAGTATCCCAGCATGGGGTACTTCCAGGGTTTTAAGTGATATAAATTAAACTATACAACAGCTGATACTGAATGTTTTTAAAGGTGTTAATTGGCTTTAATTGGCAATTATTTGGTTGTTAGTTAAGATCAAATCTTTTTCCATGCTTATTTTCCAGTTGCATTTTGTCTTTTGTAAATTGTTCTTTGTTATCTGACAATTTATCTGCTGCATTTCTAATATTTTCCGTATATATTTGTATATAACTGACTGCTCCTTATCATGCTAAGAAGTATAACATTTTTCTTTCAAATGTTTTTATCTTGTACCATTTGATACATACAGAATACGGAAGCAGACGTGTAAGTTATAAAAATAAATCTATATTCTTATATTACCTCCTTAACTGGAACCAGGCAACTTAACTGCAACCCAGCTTAACCAGAATATCCGCACCTAACTTAATAGAATCTAACCCCGACCAATCCCTCCACTTGTGTGCAATTCCTAGCCCTTCCTTCTTTGGTAAGCACTAGTCTTACTTTGGGATTTATCATTCTCTTTGAAGTTATTTTAAAAGTTTTTATGTTTGTATTCCTGAGCAATATTTTGATCAATTTTGATTTTTAAAATAATTAAAAATTGTTTCCTACTCTACACAACTTGCTACTTCTTCTGCAGTGTGATATTTCTATGAATCATCTGTGTCATTACTGTCCCCTGGGGGCTCCAGGCGAGAGATGAACTTTGCAAAAATCAGTGTTTATGGTAGTTCTTACCAGGTCTGTTGTTAATCCCATCGGACATCTCTTTCCATGATGAGCTCAGTTTTATGATTTCCTGTGCAGATCACCTCTAAGTTGAGCACATGATATGTGCTAAAATCAGCCTGAGGGAGAACAACTTCTCTGACATTTAAATGGATCTGACCTGTGTTAGTTTTGAAAATTCCCAGCAAGAGGGGACATTTTATTCAGATATTCCACTGGAATAAATTGATAGTTGCTTGAACTATTTTCAAGACAGTACAATTCCACTCACTTTCGTGGATGAAGGCTCTAAAGCATGGAGGTAATTAAGTTGGTTATAATATAAACTATTATAATCATGGAGTTCACACCCTGCTGTCTTGAGAAAAATGACCAGTACCCACCTCACCAACACTGCACCATAAGTTTTTCTAACTGGGATTTCTTGTATTTAAGGGTTATGTCTGATTTAGGAGCTAACTAATCTCTAAAAAGCATCCTATCATTCGGACTTATTCAGTGCTGTGAACCTCTGTTTACAAATTGCATTTATAAGACTGGAACTGAAAGCAGAATAGAATAGAACCAGTAAAACTTGCACCTTCTCATATTTATACTAGTTTTCTAGAACAACTTTCACTGGGCTGGTGTTTGAATGTTTGGCTAATATGACCATGTTTTTTGTGTCCTTTTTAATCTTCAGAAGAAATACAGATGCCTCTGGGAACACGGTTAAAGGAGTAATTAATTTCTGGCTGGGGTCAGGAAAGACTGGACAAAAATGTAACATTTGAGGCAAGGTTGGAAGGATGAATAGTTTTCTGGTAGAAGAAGGGAAGAAAGCATTCCATGTAGAGGGAAAGCATGAACAAAGGCAAGACCAAGCGCAATTGCCTGACATGCTTGGGTCCAGGCTGAGTCCAGTGGGAAGAGGATGGCCTTGGAATTAAGGAGCAGGACTTTAAAAACAGGAGCAGGACTTTTTGGTGTCGAAAGTTTCCAGTTAACAAGTGCATGAGCAAGTGGGTGGCCTGCTGTCCCTGAGGCGGTATGACTTCCATTTCTTTCTTTTTTTTAAAAAGTTTATTTTATTGAAGTATACTTGATTTACAGTGTTGTGTTAATTTCTGCTATACAGCAAAGTGATTTAGTTAAATATATATATACACACACATACACACACACACACACACACACACACACACATTCTTTTTCATATTATTTTCCATTATGGTTTATCACAGGATATTGAATATAGTTCCCTGTTCTGTACAGTAGGACCTTGTTGTTTATCCAGCCTATTATTATAGTTTTCATCTACTAATCCCAAACTCCCAGTCTATCCCTCCCCCAACCCCTTCCCCCCTTGGCAACCACAAGACTTTTCTTTATGTCTGTGAGTCTGTTTCTGTTTCATAGATAAGTTCATTTGTGTCATATTTTAGATTCCGTATATAAGTGATATCTTATGGTATTTGTCTTTCTCTTACTGACTTACTTCACTTAGTACCAATATGATAATCTCTAGCTCCATCCAAGTTGCTGCAAATGGCATTATTTCATTCTTTTTATGGCTGAGTAGTATTCCATTGTATATGTAAACCACATTTTCTTTATCCATTCATCTGTTGATGGACATTTAGGTTGTTTCCATGTCTTGGCTACTGTGAATAGTGCTGCTATGAACATAGGGGTGCATGACTCTTTTTAAATTAAAGTTTTGTCCAGATATATGCCCAGAAGTGGGATTGCTGGATCATATGGTAGTTCTATTTTTAGTTTTTTGAGGAATCACCATACTGTTTCACATAGTGGCTGCACCAGTTTACATTCTCACCAGTTGACTGCCATTTCTTACTGTGGCACGTTCTTGCTGCTTTTGACATGAGCATGACCCCAGCAGAAGATCCAAACTGGTGTTGCTCCAATCTGAAGATTGACTTTTGATCTTGGGAAGGTTCACAGGTGACCTCTAAAGCCAGCTGAACTGGGTGATTTCTCAGAGAACAAACCAGAACGAGTGACGTTGAGGGGATGCCAGGGGAAGGTGCCAAACGTGGAACTTCCAAAGAGTAGGCTTTCCTTGATACTGTTAACACAGATGGGGCCACGCCCTGAGTCCATCATGTGATACTCTCTCACTCTCTCTCTATGTGTATGTGTTTATATATACATATATATATATGTTTATATACATAGCACATACATACAAGGAGGGATATCAGGCTGGAGACCCAGGGAAGAGCCATAGTGCAGTTCAAGTCTAAAGGCTATCCACAGGCAGAATTTCTTCTTGCCCAGGGGAGGTGGGGCATTGTTCTATTAAGAACTTCAATTGATTGGGTAAGGCCCACCTATATTATGGAGGGTAATCTGCTTTCCTCAAAGCCAAGACATTTTTTTTTTTGCTTTTTTTAAAAAAAGTATCTTTATTGGCGTATAATTGCTTTACAGTGTTGTGTTAGTTTCTGCTGTATAACAAAGTGAATCAGTTATATGTGTACATATATGCCCATACCCCCTCCCTCTTGCATCTCCCTCCCAGCCTCCCTATCCCACCCCTCTAGGTGGTCACAAAGCACCGAGCTGATCTCCCTGTGCTATGCGGCTGCTTCCCACTAGCTATCTATTTTACATTTGGTAGTGTATATATGTCCATGCCACTCTCTCACTTTGTCCCAGCTTACCCTTCCCCCTCCCTGTGTCCTCAAGTCCATTCTCTACGTCTACATCTTTATTCCTGTCCTGCCTCTAGGTTCATGAGAACCATTTTTTTTTTTTAGATTCCATATATATGTGTTAGCATATGGTATTTGTTTTTCTCTTTCTGACTTACTTCACTCTGTATTACAGACTGTAGGTACATCCACCTCACTACAGATAACTCAATTTCGTTTCTTTTCATGGCTGACTAATATTCCATTGTATATATGTGCCACATCTTCTTTATCCATTCATCTGTCGATGGACACTTAGGTTGCTTCCATGGCCTGGCTATTGTAAATAGTGCTGCAGTGAATATTGTGGTACCTGTCTCTTTTTGAATTATGGTTTTCTCAGGGTATATGCCCAGTAGTAGTATTTCTGAGTCATATGATAGTTCTATTTTTAGTTTTCTAAGGAACGTCCATACTGTTCTCCATAGTGGCTGTATTAATTTGCATTCCCACCAACAGTGCAAGAGGGTTCCCTTTTCTCCACAGCCTCTCCAGCATTTATTGTTTGTAGATTTTTTGATGATGGCCATTCTGACAGGTATGAGGCGATACCTCATTGTGGTTTTGATTTGCATTTCTCTAATGATTAGTGATGTTGAGCATCCTTTCATGTATTTGTTGGCAATCTGTATATCTTCTTTGGAGAAATGTCTTTTTAGGTCTTCTGCCCATTTTTGGATTGGGTTGTTTGTTTTTTTGATACTGAGCTGCATGAGCTGCTTGTAAATTTTGGAGATTAATCCTTAGTCAGTTGCTTCATTTGCAAATATTTTCTTCCATTCTGAGGGTTGTCTTTTCATCTTGTTCATGGTTTCCTTTGCTGTGCAAAAGCTTTTAAGTTTCATTAGGTCCCATTTGTTTATTTTTGTTTTTATTTCCGTTTCTTTAGGAGGTGTGTCTAAAAGGATCTTGCTAGGATTTGTGTCATAGAGTGTTCTGCCTATGTTTCCCTCTAAAGTTTTATAGTGTCTGGCCTTACATTTAGGTCTTTAATCCATGTTGAGTTTATTTTTGTGTATGGTGTCAGGGAGTGTTCTAATTTTATTCTTTTACATGTAGCTGTCCAGTTTTCTCAGCATCACTTATTGAAGGGGCTGTCTTTTCTCCACTGTATATTCTTGCCTCCTTATCGAAGATAAGGTGAACATATGTTCGTGGGTTTATCTCTGGTCTTTCTATCCTATTCCATTGATCTATATTTCTGTTTTTGTGCCAGTACTATACTGTGTTGATTACTGTAGCTTTGTAGTATAGTTTGAAGTCAGGGAGCCTGATTCCTCCAGCTCTGTTTTTCTTTCTCAAGATTGCTTTGGCTATTCGGGGTCTCTTGTGTTTCCATACAAATTGTGTGATTTTTTGTTCTAGTTCTGTGAAAAATGCCAGTGGTAGTTTGATAGGGATTGCACTGAATCTGTAGATTGCTTTGGGTAGTAGAGCCATTTTCACAATGTTGATTCTTCCAATGCAAGAACATGGTGTATCTCTCCATCTATTTGTATCATCTTTAATTTCTTTCATCAGTGTCTTATAATTTTCTGCATACAGGTCTTTTGTCTCCTTAGGTAGGTTTATTCCTAGATATTTTATTCTTACTGTTGCAATGGTAAATGGGAGTGTTTTCTTAATTTCACTTTCAGATTTTTCATCATTGGTGTGTAGGAATGCAAGAGATTTCTGTGCATTAATTTTGTATCCTGCTACTTTACCAAATTCATTGATTAGCTCTAGTAGTTTTGTGGTAGCATCTTTAGGATTCTCTATGTGTAGTATCATGTCATCTGCAAACAGTGACAGCTTTACTTCTTCTTTTCCAATTTGAATTCCTTTTATTTCTTTTTCTTCTCTGATTGCTGTGACTAAAACTTCCAAAACTATGTTGAATAATAGTGGTGAGAGTGGGCAACCTTGTCTTTTTCCTGATCTTAGTGGAAATGGTTTCAGTTTTTCACCATTGAGGATGATGTTGGCTGTGGGTTTGTCATTATATGGCCTTTATTATGTTGAGGTAATTTCCCTCTATTCCTACTTTCTGGAGGGTTTTTATCATAAATGGGTGTTAAATTTTGTCAAAAGCTTTCTCTGCAGCTATTGATATGATCATATGGTTTTTATTCTTCAATTTGTTAATATGGTGTATCACGTTGATTGATTTGTGTATATTGAAGAATCCTTGCATTCCTGGGATAAACCCCACTTGATCATGGTGTATGATCCTTTTAATGTGCTGTTGGATTCTGTTTGCCAGTATTTTGTTGACGATTTTTGCATCTGTGTTCATCAGTGATATTGGCCTGTAGTTTTCTTTCTTTGTGACATCTTTGTCTGGTTTTGGAATCAGGGTGATGTTTGGCTCATAGAATGAGTTTGGGAGTGTTCCTCCCTCTGCTATATTTTGGAAGAGTTTGAGAAGGATAGGTGTTAGCTCTTCTCTAAATGTTTGATAGAATTCGCCTGTGAAGCCATCTGGTCCTGGGCTTTTGTTTGTTGGAAGATTTTTAATCACAGTTTCAATTACAGTGCTTGTGATTGGTCTGTTCATATTTTCTGTTTCTTCCTGATTCAGTCTCAGAAGGTTGTGCATTTCTAAGAATTTGTCCATTTCTTCCAGGTTGTCTATTTTATTGGCATATAGTTGCTTGCAGTAATCTCTCACAATGCTTTGTATTTCTGCAGTGTCATTTGTTACTTCTCCTTTTTCATTTCTAATTATATTGATTCGAGTCCTCTCCCTTTTTTTCTTGATGAGTCTGGCTGATGGTTTATTAATTTTGTTTATCGTCTCAAAGAACCAGCTTTTAGTTTTATTGATCTTTGCTATTGTTTCCTTCATTTCTTTTTCATTTATTTCTGATCTGATCTTTATGATTTCTTTCCTTCTGCTAACGTTGCGGGTTTTTTGTTCTTCTTTCTCTAATTGCTTTAGGTGTAAGGTTAGGTTGTTTATTTGAGCTGTTTCTTGTTTCTTGAGGTAGGATTGTATTGCTGTAAACTTCCCTCTTAGAACTGCTTTTGCTGCATCCCTTAGGTTTTGGGTCGTCGTGTTTTCATTGTCATTTGTTTCTAGGTATTTTTTGATTTCCTCTTTGATTTCTTCAGTGATCTCTTGGTTATTAAGTAGTGTATTGTTTAGCCTCCATGTGTTTGTACTTTTTACACATTTTTTCCTGTAATTGATATCTAGGAAATCAATGACAGGATTGTGGTCGGAAAAGATACTTGATATGATTTCAATTTTCTTAAATTTACCAAGGGTTGATTTGTGATCCAAGATATGATCTATCCTGGAGAATGTTCCATGAGCACTTCAGAAGAAAGTGTATTCTCTTGTTTTTGGATGGAGTGTCCTATAAATATCAATTAAGTCCATCTTGTTTAATGTATCATTTAAAGCTTGTGTTTCCTTATTTATTTTCATTTTGGATGCTCTGTCCATTGATGAAAATGGGGTGTTAAAGTCCACTACCATGACTGTGTTACTGTCGGTTTCCCCTTTTATGGCTGTTAGTATTTGCCTTATGTATTGAGGTGCTCCTATGTTAGGTGCATAAATATTTACAATTGTTATATATTCTACTTGGATTGATCTTGATCATTATGTAGTGTCCTTCTTTGTCTCTTTGTCTTTATTTTAAAGTCTATTTTGTCTTATATGAGAATTGTACTCCAGCTTTCTTTTGATTTCCATTTGCATGGAGTATCTTTTTCCATCCCCTCACTTTCAGTCTGTGTGTGTCCCTAGGTCTGAAGTGAGTTGCTTGTAGACAGCATATATATGGTTCTTGTTTTTGTATCCATTCAGCAAGCCTGTGTCTTTTGGGTGGAGCATTTAATCCATTTACATTTAAGGTAGTTATCGATATGTATGTTCCTATTACTATTTTCTTAATTGATTTGGGTTTGTTTTTGTAGGTCTTTTCCTTCTGTTGTTCTTCCTGTTTAGAGAAGTTCCTTTAACATTTGTTGTAAAGCTGGTTTGGTGGTGCTGGATTCTCTTAACTTTTGCTTGTCTGTAAAGGTTTTAATTTCTACGTCAAGTCTGAATGAGATCCTTGCTGGGTAGAGTAATGTTGGTTGTAGGTTTTTCCCTTTCATCATTTTAAATTTGTCCTGCCACTGTCTTCTGGCTTGCAGAGTTTCTGCTGAAAGATCAGCTGTTAACCTTATCAGGGTTCCCTTGTATGTTATTTGCTGCTTTTCCCTTGCTGCTTTTAATATTTTTTCTTTGTATTTAATTTTTGATAGTTTGATTAGTATGTGTCTTGGCGTGTTTCTCCTTGGATTTGTCCTGTATGAGATTCTCTGCGCTTCCTTGGCTTGATTGACTATTTCCTTTCCCATGTTAGGGAAGTTTTCAACTATAATCCCTTCAAATATTTTTCAGACCCTTTCTTTTCCTCTTCTTCTTCTGGGACCCCTATAATTTGAATGTTGGTGCATTTAATGTTGTCCCAGAGGTCTCTGACACTGTCCTCAATTCTTTTCATTCTTTTTTTCTTCATTCTACTCTTAGGCAGTTATTTCCACTATTTTATCTTCCAGGTCTCTTGTCCGTTCTTCTGCCTCAGTTATTCTGCTATTGATTCCTTCTAGAGAATTTTTAATTTCATTTATTGTGTTGTTCATCATTGTTTGTTTGCTCTTTAGTTCTTCTAGGTCCTTGTTAAATATTTCTTGTATTTTCTCCATTTTGTTTCCAAGATGTTGGATCATCTTTACTATCATTATTCTGAATACTTTTTCAGGTAGACTGCCTATTTCCTCTTCATTTGTTTGGTCTGTTGGGTTTTTACCTTGCTACTTCAACTGCTGCATATTTCTCTGTCTTCTCATTTTGTTTAACTTACTGTTTGGGGTCTCCTTTTCGTAGGCTGCATGTTCATAGTTCCCGTTGTTTTCCATGTCTGCCCCCAGTGGATTAGGTTGGTTCAGTGGCTTATGTAGGCTTCCTGGTGGAGGGGACTGGTGCCTGTGTTCTGCTGGGTGAGACTGGATCTTGTCTTTCTGCTGGGCAGGGCCGCGTCCAGTGGTGTGTTTTAGGGTGTCTGCAAACTTAGTATGATTTTAGGGAGACTCTCTGCTAATGGGTGGGGTTGTGTTCCTGTCTTGCTATTTGTTTGGCCTGGGGCGTCCAGCACGGGAGCTTGCTGGCTGTTGGGTGGAGCTGGGTCTTAGTGTTCAGATGGAGATCTCTGGGAGAGCTCTTGCTGATTGATATTACATGGGGCTGGAGGTCTCTGGTTGTCCAGTGTCCTGGACTCAGCACTCCCACCTCGGAGGTTCAGGCCTGACACCTGGCCAGAGCACCAAGACGCTGTTAAGCCACACAACTCAGAAAAAAAGGAAGAAAAAAAAAGAAGAATAAATTAAAATAAAATTAAATTAAATAAGAAAAATAATAATAAAATAAAAAAATATTTAAAAAAGAGAGCAACCAAACCAATAAACAAATCCACCAATGATAACAAGTGCTAAAAACTATACTAAGATAAACATAAAAGTCAGCAACAAATCAGTTACAGACAGCAAACCCCAAGTCTACAGTTGCTCCCAAATTCCACTGCCTTAATTTTGCTAACATTCATTGTCTATTCAGGTATTCCACAGATGCAGGGTTCATCAAGTTGACTGTGGGGATTTAATCTGCTGCTCCTGAGGCTGCTGGGAGAGATTTCCCTTTCTCTTCCTTGTTTGACAGCTCCTGGGGTTCAGCTTTGGTTTTGGCCCCGCCTCAGCGTGTAGGTCACCCTCAGGCATCTGTTCCCCACCCAGAGAGGATGGGGTTAAAGCAGCGACTGATTAGGGCTCTGTTGCTCTCTCAGGCTGGGGAGAGGGAGGGGTACGGTAGTCATAATTGGAATGTGGGGCGAGCCTGCAGCGGCAGAGGCCAGCATCAGCCTGAGGTGTGCTGTGTGTTCTCCCGGGGAAGTTGTGCCCACATCTCGGGACCCTGGCAGTGGAGCTGCAGGGTGTGGGTAGTAACCTGTGCTCGCACACAGGATTCTTTGTGGCAGCGGCAGCAGCCTTAGCATCTCACGCCCATCTCTGGAGCTCCCTTAGGTGGTGCTCTGCCTTCTCTGGGCAGACAGGGAAGGAAACCCCTCTCCTCGTGCACCCTGAAACAATGGTCTCTTGCCTCTTTGGCAGCTCCATACTTTCTCCCAGACTCCCTCCCAGCTAGCTGTGGCGCACTAGCCCCTTCAGGCTGTGTTCACGCAGCCAACCCCAGTCCTCTCCCTGGGATCTGACCTCCGAAGCCCGAGCCTCAGCTCCCAGCCCCCGCCCGCCCCGGCGGGTGAGCAGACAAGCCTCTCGGGCTGGTGAGTGCTGGTCGGCACCGATCCTCTGTGCGGGAATCTCTCCACTTTGCCCTCCGCACCCCTGTTGCTGCGCTCTCCTCTGTGGCTCCAAAGCTTCCCCCCCACCACCCCCATCTCTGCCAGTGAAGGGGCTTCCTAGTGTGTGGAAACTTTTCCTCCTTCACAGCTCCCTCCCAGAGGGCAGGTCCCATCCGTATTCTTTTGTCTCTGTGTTTTCTTTTTTCCTTTGCCCTACCCAGGTATGTGGGGAGTTTCTTGCCTTTTGGGAAGTCTGAGGTCTTCTGCCAGCGTTCAGTAGGTGTTCTGTAGGAGGTGTTCCCCATGTAGATGTATTTCTGATGTATTTGTGGGGAGGAAGGTGATCTCCACGTCTTACTCCTCCCCCATCTTGAAGGTCCCCTCTCAGCCCAGTCATTTAAACGTTAGCATTATTGGAAGAAACATCCTCAGCAGCTGTCCTCACTTCTGTCCCTGTCTTCATAAAGGCTTTGCTCTCTGGCTCCATCCTCTCTGCTACACCGAATCTGGAGTAACTTAAGTGGCAGCTAGGATGATGCACTCAGCATTCTAGCTTTTTGGTTCCTTGACCTTGTCAATATCAGCGACACTCACCTTCACTTCTCTGCAACCGTCCAACCTCCTGACTTAATCCTGGAGCTCGTCGCCACTTGGAGTGATACCATGTCCAACATTTTTATTTCCATGGGCCTCAGTTTCCAGAAGCGGACCTTCAGAGTTCATGAAAATGGTCTTTACACTCTTATCTCCAATTCTTCACTTCCTAGATATGCATCCTGACTGAGTCCAACCAGGCATTTGTACAACCAGGGGCCCCCTTGTCTATCATCCATCTCTTTTTTATTAAATCCACTGCATTTCCCCGTCTTAATTTCAATTAATAGCTTGGCAGCATTTGCTGATTGTGACGATGACTGCCTTCTTGAAATGTTTGTCCTTGGCTTCCTCATACTCTCTTAGTTTCTTCCTGCCTCTTCTTAGCCATCCCTCTGTATGCTCCTCCATTGACGCCCATTTCTAAATTGTTGTTGTTCCTTAGTCTTTTGTCTTCTGCTCTTTTTTCTCTTAACTCTGTGCTTTCTACCAGTGCTGTGTCTGCCACCCCTTGAATAATCATTTGCCTTAGAGATTCTTCCAACTTTAGACCCACCTCAAACCAGCTTTGGGGTCCAGGTAGGTACCTTATTGCTGTGCACTGATTAATTGTACATAAGGGATTAATATTGACCTCAAATCCAGCCTGTTATAAATGGAACATGTGGTATCCTAACCGTCTCTCCAAATTTGCTTTGTCCCCTGTATTTCTTTTATTTTGTTTTGTACCCTTCCTCATGTATCTTGACTCTGTTTCATTCTCTCCACCTCCACTGCCACAGCCTTCTTCTGGCCATTGTCATTGATTGCCTGGGTTATTGCAGTCGTTTCTTTACACAGCTTTCCAGCTAGCCACTCCGAACTCCATCCAATTTCAGATCCAAACTGTCATCTTTCTAAAATAAAAATTGGCTCACGTCATTCTTCTGCTTAAAACCCTTCAATTTCTCTGCATTGCCCTTAAGAAAAGTCTAAACTTTTTGGCATGGCATATGCAACCCTTCAAAAGCCTAAGTCACGCTGACCTCTTCTGCTTTGTTTCTTGCCATTCCTCTCTCAGCTCAGCCCTAACTTACAGCCCTGCTGGACTGTTAGCAGCCCTGAGAACGTGAGGATGGGCCATTCTTTCGTTCACCTCTGTTTCAGTTGCCTGAAAGCAGCCTTCCTTTTGCCGCTCTTCCAACCACCTCTTCTGGGTTCTGCTTACGTGCTCTCCCCCTCTCGGTGGCCCTGGTGCTTCTTCTGCTTTCACCGCATTGCGCCTGCGTGTTCTATCTGCCTGTTTACTTCTTTTGTTTCCATCACTAGACAGAACGCTCCTTGACTGCAGGCACTCAAATCATGTTTATGGCTCACTTCCCCACAGCCCAGGACAGTGCTGGTCTCACAGTATACTTGCTGAATTAATAAATGAGTAATTTAAGAGCTTGAATGAAAGGCTGTTACTAAGGCTGGCATAAATGCAGGAGACTTCCAGTAGCAGCATCTTGGCTGAATGAAGTTGTTGGTCCTGTCTTATGGTATCATTAATGTATTCAGGTCCTTTCTTTCTGTTTTTTTTTTTTGGCCACACCGCGTGGCAGGCAGAACCTCCCCGACCAGGGATTGAACCTGCGCCCCCTGCAGTGGAAGCGTGGAGTCTTAACCACTGGACCACCAGGGAAGCCACAAGTCCTTTCTTAACTTAGAAAGAGGTGAAGTTTCATAGTCCGTCAGCAAGTATGCATCTTGTCATTCCTACTCATAATAGGCTGAACTCTCTCTCCAGTAATGTGTGAGATATCCTGTGCACAGGAATGGATGCGTTTGGGAGGCTTATTCATTCGCCGATTTTAATAATCGAAACCGATGAGAGTTATGTGTACTGAAGCATTTTGAGATATATGCTGAACATGGGTCTCCTACTTTTCACTTCCCCGCATTATGAGTCACCATGTCCTTAGAGGAGCTAAAATGTCCTTTGGATGTTAGGATCCCATTTCTCCATCTCTTCCTTGGTGGCCTGGAATTTACTTTCAGTATGAAAAAGTATTCAATTTCACCCCATTTTACCATGATGGATGAAATCAGTTTGTTTGTGTGGCTAATGGTCTTGCAAATGAAAATAGTTCGCTTGGTTCATAGCCGACGTGGTGGAAGAAAAGTGTGAAGAGGAAGTTTTAACCTACTGGCTTCCTTTTCTATATTCTGAGACATCTCCAGGGGCTCCTTGTTAGATTGTGTGTCTTGAAAATATTTGTGACTAGTTATGGGCAATTGAACCTGGAAGAGAGACAGTTCAGGTACAGGTTTTGAAAAATGTTGGGGTGAGGGCATATCAGCCGACATCTTTCATGATGTCTACTTTTAAAATAAATTTTCTGGAAAAATTGTTTTTAGAGGCACAGAGTGGTCTGGTGTGTTATTATTTGTTTCGCTCCTGACAGCGGATTCTGTAGCTCACATTTCTCGAAACCCACCCTCAGGTTAGAGGGAAGACAAGAGGCAGTTTGTGGGTGTTTGTGAGCCCATGGTAGAACCAGTTGGACGCCAGTTTCTATCCTTGTTCAATTATCCTGTGGTGCATGTGAAGCCCAAAATAGTTTTCATAAAGAAACAGATTGAATTGCACTGGGAACATTTTGGTCAATTCCTAGAATCTCAGAATGTCGTTAATTAGCAGTTGGAGTTGTTATGTGTCAGGAGTGATTTAATGAATTGAAATAGTATTAAGTTTGTCTCCCCTTCTTTGGGTTCTTAAGACCTTTACATTTTATTTACTCTTTAGCTGTGGGCTTAAGCAAGCCTTTTTTAGGGTGGAAGTCAGTGAACAAAATATTTGTTTGCTCCAAAGATAGGTTGATTTTATTGCTTTGAATTGCATGGGAAAAAATTGTACTTTGATCCAAATGTTAATTGAATGCGGAAGAAGTGTTTCTTAAAATTTGACTATTTTTAACCACTTTGATGTAGGCGCCCATTAAAATAACCACATGTGACATTCACTTTTATTTTCATTAACTCAGAATTAAGAAGTATGTTATAAATATAATTTTCCACTATTCATGCAATCTTGCACTTTCTCTATTTCCCATAGGTATTTTATGTTTGATTACGTTTATTTTGAAATGTTTTTTCTCTTGTATCAAAAGCATTAGTTATGACTTGTCAGTAATGAATGTAAGCATAAAGGAAAGACATTTTAATTAACTCCTACCGTTAGATTTTATTCCATGTCTTTAGATTGTTGGCTTAAAAAATTTCTATCATGAGCCAAAGTAAATAGGCATTTACTGAGTGCCTTCTATGGGTCAGGTCTGCACTAAGCTATATGTTACATATGTTATTGAATTAAGCTATACAAGAGCCCTACAAAGTATTAATATTTACAGTTTCACATAGAAGGAAGCTGAGGCACAAAGTTAAGTACCTAACCCTGGTCCACATAAATAGCAATTGGTGGATTGGGGATTGTAGATCTTTGAAATTAGATAGATGCTCTGCACGTCAATTGTCCAATCTAATGCCTCTTATTTTTTTTATGAGAGCTTCAGTCTTTACATAGAAAGTATTTTGTGCTTAGTTGAAAAAGATTCTAGATTTGATAGACAGTGGAGCCAGTGAAGTAGATATCAAACAATAATAGAGGAAAAACTGGCTAACACCAGTGGCTCTGGTTAGAGTCAGAATGTCCATGAGGACACCCTGGAAGCCTTATAGAATGGAAAGATAGCATCCTCAGTACAAGGATTAGGAGACCATTTGTACCCCAAGAAGCATGACCACTAAGCTCACAACTGTTAATAGAAATAATGTGAGAGCTCTGTACTGTAACATGCTATTTCTGTTATGCCTGCTTCATCTGTACATTTTGCTTGTGAATATAATCAAAGGTCAAATAGCCACCCACCATTTTTTTGATTGAAGTAACCATAATAATTTTAGAAAATTTAGGATGCAAGCTAGGAATTGGATTTGGAGCTTGGCAGCTTGCACGTGGCTGGGTTGACCCAGCTCTCTTTAATGTATTCTGAAAACATTTGGAAACAGGAATCTTCTGATTGAAGCAAGCATTATCTAGACTTCCAGTTTCTGGAAGAATGTTGGAGAACAGAATGGGAGTCTATTCCATAATAAGCCAATTAATCTTTTTTAATGATTGAAAATACTATTCGTCGCAAATCCACACTAATCTCAACAGTCAATCAATGAAAAATCATTAGGAGCTTTTGATGTACCAACCCATCTGAGTTTTTTTTTACTTTTTAAATTTATTTATTTATTATTTATTATTTTTGGTTGTATTGGGTCTTTGTTGCTGTGTGCGGGCTTTCTCTAGTTGCGGCGAGTGGGGGCTACTCTTTGTTGTGGTGCGCGGGCTTCTCATTGTGGTGGCCTCTCTTGTTGTGGAGCACGGGTTCTAGGTGCATGGGCTTCAGTAGTTGTGGCACACGGGCTCAGTAGTTGTGGCTCGTGGGCTCTAGAGCACAGGCTCAGTAGTTGTGGCGCACAGGCTTAGTTGCTCCATGGCATGTGGGATCTTCCCGGACCAGGGCTCAAACCCGTGTACTTGCATTGGCAGGCAGGTTCTTAACCTCTGTGCCACCAGGGAAGCCCCCATCTGAGTTTTAAAACATCTATTTTTTAGAACAGGAAGGAAATCATAGATCATAAAACTTTCAGACTTTCCCTTTCAACTCCGCCTTTGCTGCTTAATTAATCTAACCCCTCCTTGTCTCCCTGACAAACTCTTTTTTACTTGCAAGACCCAGCTCAAAATGCCCTCATCTATAAATTCTTTCCTATAAATTCTCAATTAATTACGTCCATTGCTCACTGTTCCTTCTTCCCTGCCGCATTCAGAGTTAAACCCTCCCCTGTGTCTCCTGTACATCATTTAATGCCTGGCCTACTGGCTGTCCTCTCTGCTGAGCTGTGAGGGTCTAGAGAGGAGTGGACGGATCATTCATCTTCACTCCACAGGGGATGGTACAGTGCCTGGTACATACGAGGCACTCAGTGTTTACTAAAAAAAAAAAAATGAATACTAACACAGGGTAGGCAAAATGTGTGTACTGTGGACAGTCTTGTCAAAAAGAAGCAGAAATGGAAGAGGAAGTTGCCCAGAAGAACTCCAAAGAGAGAAGGATCCCATCCTTGACTAATCTTCTCTGTTCTGCAAGGAAACATGATGACCATTCACAGCAGCCTTCCTGGCCCTGTATGACCTGTGTAAGGAGTCTCTTTAGACTGAAAATTTACTAGAACTCAAAGTTTCACCTGTTCTAGAAGGAATCTTCCCAACATTTTCCCAGGTAGTCTAATGGCCAGACTCTCCTTCCATTTTTGTTATGAACTTTGATGGATCTTGTTGGATCCTGTGATCCTGACAGCGTTTACCGGGGCATGATGGGGGCCCGGGGGGGCAGCTGTCAAGACTGCTGCCTCCATATCGTCCCCCACCGCTCTCTACCCCCTTCATCCTTAATGTCCCGGGGTCTCAAGCATAAAGTGTCCCTCCCCTTCTGGTTCTACCCTCCAGCTTCTCTTTGGGGCCCTTGCATCCTGACGTTCAGCTTGTGAAATTCCTAAATGCTCCTCTTTTTTTGCTTTCTCAAGTTTCCTTCATCTCTGGGCATCTTCCGAGAGAAGGAGCTGTTACGTCCATTGTACCATTTCCTACAACTTTTTTTTTTTTATGAGCATTGCTAATTTTTTCCATTTTTGAGCCTTAATCAGTGATATTTAATAGCTACATTAAGAGGAAAGATAAAATCAGAGGAAAAGGAATTTTAAAATACCATTGGCAAATGATTTAAAACCACCAGATTATGAAAACACTAATTAAATACAAACTGAATTTCATCCTCATTATACAAATATGCAGGCAAACCACAGACAGTGTAGCCATCAGGGCTGGTATTCCTGATCCAGAGGTCTGCAGCTATACCACCCCCATGCAGATCCTTCTAGGTGCAGCTGCCTCCAGATGTGGCCCAGATTCTTTCCTGAGCCGTAGAGCAAATGGAGGAAAAAGTTTGGAAGAGAAGAAAGCTTAGACCCTTGGAGCTTACTAGGAGAAGTTAAAATCTTGACGAAATCCTAGGAACCCAAAGGAAAAGAAATTGAAGTATATATGGCTGTTCCTAACCACGGACCTTTTGCCATGATCCAGGGAATTAAGACTCCTGGTTTAGTCCCAATTCAGTTTCCAACTGGCTATATCATTTTGGCCAAGTCTCTTAATCTCTACCACCTTCAGCAATCATAAAAGCCTCTAATAGTGCTAAAATTCAGTATACTATGATCCTATTGGTAAGAGTGTACAGAATGTGCAATGTAGAGATGAATGTAGATTATCTTTTCTCCCAAGCGGCCTTGAGTGTGGAGTGAAATACTTGTAACTACATGAATGCAAAGCAACAACAAATGAGGAATGAAAAGAGAGGAGAAACAGAAAATAATAAGCCTAGAGGGAGAAGATTTAATAGGTTGTGGTGGGAATAGCAATACCAGCAGGAGAAAATAGAAAAGTCAATAGTCAAAACAAGATGCTTGGCCATGCTGTGTATCTCCGAGAGCCTAATGGGCTGATTGTGAGCTAATGATTACAAGAATTACTCCAGTTCGCGGCCAGTAATGGTCTGTGCTTCATGTCGGTCACAGTTATGAACCAGTACATGATTGCACTGATATTTCATTTTACTTTCTAATCATTCACACATATTTATATTCCTTTCATCTATTATGTGATTCTCAGGCCTGCCTTAAAGTATAAGGTTAAAAAAAATAGAAACCTATAGATAAAAGAGGAATTGATGTGGGTTAATATTTTGAAGAATAATATTGGGAATGCTAAAGATGAGTTTGATGGTTAACTATGCGGTGCTTTTAGTGTTTCTTTTTGAAAAGACTGGTATCAATTTTTGGAGTATCAGTATTTCATTTTTTTGGACATGTTTTTCTAATTCTTTTTTTATTGTGGTAAAATACATGTAACATAAAATTTAGTATCTTCACCACTTTTAAATGTACAGTTCAGTGGCATTAAGCACATTTATATTGTTGTACAATCATCACCACCATCCATCTCCAGAACACTTTTCATCTTGTGAAACTGAAACTCTGTACCCATTAAACATTAACTCCTTCTCCCCCTATTGCCTAGCAACCATCTTTCTACTTCCTGTCTCTGTCATTTTGACTGCTCCAAGCACCTCATATAAGTGGAATCATATACAGTATTTGTCTCTTTTTTTAAAAAAACCCTGCTTATTTCACTAAGCATAATGTCCTAAAGCTTCATCCATGTTTTATCATTTGGCAGGATTTCCTTCTTTTTTAAGGCTGAATAGAATTTCTTTGCATGTATATACACATTTTGTTTAACCATTCATCCATCAATGGACACTTGAGTTGTTTTCACATTTTAGCTATTTTGAAGAATGCAGCTATGAACATGGGTGTACAAATATCTCTTCAAGACCCTGCTTTCAATTCTTTGGTATATATCCAGAAGTGGAATTGCTGGATCACATGGTAATTCAATTTTAAATAGAATTATTTAATAATGCACAAGGATTCCAATTTCTCCACATCCTTGCCAAAACTTGTTTTCTGTTTTATGGGGTTTTTGTTTGTAATAGCCATCCTAATGGGTGTGAGGGGGCTTTAATTTGCATTTCCCTAGTGATTAGTAATGTTGAGCATCTTTTTATGTGTTTCTTGCCCACTTGTATATTTTCTTTGGAGAAATATCTTTTCAAATTCTTTAGCCATTTTTGAATTAGTTTGTTTTTTGTTGTTGAATTTTAGGAGCTCTCTATATATTCTGGATATTAATTTCTTATTAGATATATGATTTGTAAATACTTTCTCCAGTTCTGTGGGTTGCCTTTTTACTCTGTTGATAGTGTCTTTTGATGCACAAAATTTTTCAGTTTTCATGAAGTCCAATTTGTTTATTTTTTTGTTTTGTTGCCTATGCCTTTGGTATGATATTTTTTAAAAATCCAGTGTTGTAAAGGTTTTGCCCTATGTTTTTTCTAAGAGTTTTTAAAAACAGTTTTGGGTCTTACATTTAGGTAATGGATCCATTTAAAGTTGAGTTTTGTATGTGGTGTTACATAAGGATCCAACTTCATTATTTTGTCTGTGGATATCCAGTTTTCCCAGCACCATTTTTGAAAAGACTGTTCTTTCCCTATTGAATAGTCTTGGCACCCTTGTCAAAAATCATTCAACTATATATGTGAGGGTTTATTTCTGGGCTCTCTAGTCTATTCTGTTGGTCTATATGGCTGTCTTTATACCAATACCACACTGTTTTGATTACTGTAGTTCTGTAGTAAATTTTAAAATCAGGAAATTTTTGAACTCTGGTTTTGTTCTTCTTTCAGAATTGTTTTGACTTTTCAAGGTCCCTCAAGATTCCATATAATGTTTAGAATGGGGTCTCCCATTTCTGTAAAAAATGTCATTGAGATTTTGATAAGGATTAAGCTGAATGTATAGATTGCTTTGGGTAGTATCGACATCTTTTTTTGTTGTTGTTGTTTTTTAAACATCTTTATTGAAGTACAATTGCTTTACAATGGTGTGTTAGTTTCTGCTTTATAACAAAGTGAATCAGTTATACATATACATATGTTCCCATATCTCTTCCCTCTTGCATCTCCCTCCCTCCCACCCTCTCTATCCCACCCCTCTAGGTGGTCACAAAGCACCGAGCTGATCTCCCTGTGCTATGCAGCTGCTTCCCACTAGCTATCTATTTTACATTTGGTAGTGTATATATGTCCATGACACTCTCTCACCCTGTCACATCTCACCCCTCCCCCTCCCCATATCCTCAAGTCCATTCTCTAGTAGGTCTGTGTCTTTATTCCCGTCTTGCCACTAGGTTCTTCATGACCTTTTTTTTTTTTCCTTAGATTCCATATATATGTGTTAGCATACTGTATTTGTTTTTCTCTTTCTGACTTACTTCACTCTGTATGACAGACTCTAACTCCATCCACCTCATTACAAATACCTCCATTTCATTTCTTTTTATGGCTGAGTAATATTCCATTGTATATACGTGCCACATCTTCTTTATCCATTCATCCGATGATGGACACTTAGGTTGCTTCCATGTCCTGGCTATTGTAAATAGAGCGGCAATGAACATTTTGGTACATGACTCTTTTTGAATTATGGTTTTCTCAGGGTATATGCCCAGTAGTGGGATTGCTGGGTCGTATGGTAGTTCTATTTGTAGTTTTTTAAGGAACTTCCATACTGTTCTCCATAGTGGCTGTATCAATTTACATTCCCACCAACAGTGCAAGAGTGTTCCCTTTTCTCCACACCCTCTCCAGCATTTATTGTTTCTAGATTTTTTGATGGTGGCCATTCTGACCGGTGTGAGATGATACCTCATTGTAGTTTTGATTTGCATTTCTCTAATGATTAATGATGTTGAGCATTCTTTCATGTGTCTGTTGGCAATCTGTATATCTTCTTTGGAGAAATGTCTATTTAGGTCTTCTGCCCATTTTTGGATTGGGTTGTTTGTTTTTTTGTTATTGAGCTGCATGAGCTGCTTGTAAATCTTGGAGGTTAACAGTATTAAGTCTTCCAATCCATGATCATGGGATGTTTTTCCATTTATTTATGTTTTCATTACTTTCTTTAAGAAATGTTTTGTAGTTTTCATTGAACAAGTCTTTCACCTCCTTTGCTAAGTTAATTCCTAAGTATTTTATTCTTTTTGATGCTATTGTAAATGGAAATTGTTTTCTTAATTTTCCTTTTGGATAGTTCATTGTTAGTGAATAGAAATTCAGTTGATTTTTTTGTGTTGACTTTGTATCCTGCTACTTTGCTGAATTTGTTTATAAGTTCCAACAGATTTTTGTGTGGAATCTTTAGGGTTTTCTACATAGAAAATCATATTACCTGTGAACAGAGGTATTTTTACTTCTTTCTTTCTAATTTGGATGCCTTTTATTTCTTTTTCTTGCCTGATTTGTCTGGCTAGGACTTCCAGTACTATTTTTTAATTCCTTTTCCTCCCAGTTTTATTGAGAAATAATTGACGTATGCCACTGTATGTTTAAGGTGTAAAGCATGATGGTTTGATTTACGTACATTTTGAAATGATGACCACAATAGGTTTAGTTAACATCCATCATCTCATACAGATACAATAAAAGGAAAAGAAAAAAATTTCTCCCTGTGATGAGAATTCTTAGGCTTTCTTCTCTTAACAACTTTACTATATATCATACAGCTGTGTTAACTATAGTCATCATATTATACATTACATCCCTCGTAGTTATTTATAACTGGAGTTTTGTACCTTTTCCACTCGCAGAAATTAACCCAAAAAGAATTAAAGAGTTAAATTTAAGACCTGAAACCAGGAAACTCCTAGAAGAATATTAGGAAAGAAGCTCCTTGACGTGGGTCTTGGCAATGATTTTTTGGAACTGACACCTAAAGCACAAGCAACAAAGTCAAAAATAAGTAAGTGGGACTACAGAAAACAAAAAGAGCTCTGCACAGCAAAAGAAGCCATCAGCAGAGTGAAAAGACAACCTATGGAATGGGAAAAATATTTGCAAACCATATATCTGATAAGGCATTAATATTCAAAATAAAGAACTCATACAATTCAATAACAAGAACATCAGTACTATGCTGAATATAAGTGGCAACAGTGGGCACCCTTGCCTTGTTCTTGATCTTACAGAGGAGCTTCCTTTCTGTCACCATTAGTTTGATGCATGCTGTGGGTTTTTCATATATGGCTTTTATTTTGTTGAGGTATATCAGTGTTTACTTTTGAATGTTACAGTTTCTCTGAAGGCCTGGTTTCAGCATAGATAGTTTTATTGTGTAAAAAGCAATAACAGGAACAACAGCAGCACTCATAATGATTAGGTGATGGTGTAGAGAGAAGATAATTATGTCTGACAGACCTTAGGCTGATTCAAAACTCTTCGGTTTTATGGTTATTGGATTTGAACAAGGTGCTTCACTTCTATGAGCCTCCAGTTTCCTGTCTGTGGAATTGCCCTCAAAAAGTTGTACGCATGCTATGAAAGTTTCAGGTGCTTCTATATCCACACCTGCATTTTGTGTATGAAGAGTATACTACTTTTCTGTGTTCCTTTCAGTAGAAGGAGGGAGAAATTATTTCCTTGATACCGTATCCCCATTTAGCTGACTTCTTCCATTTGCCTCATATTGTACATACATGTAGGCAACTAGCCAGTTTTATTTTATTCTGAGACTTTTCTTTCTCCTTAGGTTTAGGGAAGTTTTAACTCTCTGCTGAGGCCCTCACATACAATTTTTGCAGGAGTTGGCACGGACAGGTTGGTGGGCGTGCATAGAATAATCAAGATGGTGAGGAGCTGAAGGTGCATCCCATCATGTAGCCCTGCCTGCCCCTCCATGGGTCAAGCTCCCTTTCACACCAGCACGAAGGCTGTGAGAACAAGAGCACTGGCCATGATGATGTACATGCTACAGTGCAAGGCCAGGGCAGATGAAAGTAACTTTTTTCACCGCCCTGCTGATTGGCTAGTCCCTGATGTTCCCACTTCCGCTGAATAGGACTGAAAGTGAAGTTAGTAAAGAATTTGCATTATAAGGGTGCATCAGTATGCACTGGGATGGAAACATTTAGGAATGAGCAAAGCACAGGGGTCTGGAATGGACAGTGGGACAGTAGTTGAATTCTAGGAGTCAGAGTAGGGTGTCTCTATTAGCATCCTAAACTTTTTTTTAACCTTTTCCTAATAACAAGGAGAAGAATAACAGTAAAGGCAAAAAGAAGTAGCAACATGAGAGGATGAAAAAAAAGTCAAAAGTTTACTAAGACCAGGGCTCTACAAATACTTATGTTGAGATAGTTTACCAGCTGGTAAAGAAAGAAAAGTTCAGAGAGTTAAAAAAGTATCCACTTCAAGGCTGATGTAGTCCCACATTCAGTCACTCAATCTTAAATATTGATTTAAAAAAATATAATTGGGCATTTAGGTTGAACTTTATTGTTAATTGCAATGTTAGTTTTGATAAACACTGTAGGACAGTTGGACAGACAACTCTTTCCCTTGTTTTCCCTTCTCCTTCTCTATCACCCTTCTCCTACCCCAGCAACATGTATTAAACTTCAGAAAAAAAGCATTCATTTGCTATCCCACCTAATACTTGCTACTTTCAAATTTCCAAGTCTTATCAGGGTTACTTGGTAATTTTAATTTTTTTGAATTATCGCAGTAAGGAGTAATTTGAAGGTGACTTGCAGAGGAAAATGTGGCTAATGAGAAGGTAGACAGTAGTTAAATTTCTGTAATTAGCAATGATTTCAATATTCTTCTACTCTGTAGGAGATTTGAGTCAGATGATAAGTTGAAAATCACGTATTCTAAAAGAAAACTGGGTCCTTCCTTAAGAGATTTTTCTATCTTCTAAATCAAGTGTGGTTTCATGCCTTGGGATTTCCCTGGTGGCGCAGTGGTTGAGAATCCACCTGCCAATGCAGGGGACACGGGTTCGAGCCCTGGTCCAGGAAGATCCCACATGCCGCGGAGCAACTCAGCCCGTGCGCCACAACTACTGAGCCTGTGCTCTAGAGTCCGCGAGCCACAACTACTGAGCCTGTGTGCCACAACTACTGAAGCCCGCGCACCTAGAGCCCGTGCTCTGCAACAAGAGAAGCCACCGCAATGAGAAGCCTGCGCACCGTAACGAAGAGTAGACCCCACTCGCCACAACTAGAGAAAGCCCGTGCGCAGCAATGAAGACACAACGCAGCCAAAAAAAAAAAAAAAAGGTCCCAAGTTGTCAGTTGTCAGTAGGGGGGTGGTAGAGTGAATGTAGCAAATATTGATTTTTGCTTTTGTGATATTTAAATGGTAGCTTTTATTCATGGGAATGATCTTCACGTATAAATAAACAGCTAATAGTTTGATCAAGTTTATCACCATGTAGTTCCTCTAGGCACCGCTTAATAGCAAAGAACAGTCATTTATTTTTCAACCCCAATGTTAACTGTAAGTTCATTCAACCAACATTTAGGCTCACAGAAGCCATTTGTCTCCAGAGCCATGGTTATCACTATGTGCTTAAGTTGCCTCTTTGGGAACATGTCATTCTTACTGTGGCCTCTGTTCAGTTATTCATTCAGCAAATATTCATCTCTTGTGCTAAGCCCAAGACAAGCAGAGATAGGAATACAGAGTCCTATCTCCTGTGGGCCTCATGGATTAGCTGGGAGACACAGGAGCATTCAGGGTGCTATGGAAACACAGGGAAGCAGTGAATAATTAGGTAAGTGGTGGGAGAGGGTGGTCAGAAATGGTTTCCAAAAAGATGGACAAAGAAGGCAATGAGTGTGATGGTGGAGAGAGATGAACATGTGTGTAGTCTACCCTGAAAATTACACCTGAGGGTGGGAGGAGATGAGGATGCGGAGGTCTGTGTCATGGAAGAGCTGGCCTTTGCCCTGGAAACTTTGGGGAGACAGAGGGTTTCAAGCAGGAGAGTAATATGATCGAGTTTTCATGTAGAGATCAGTTGGGACAAAGGATTGGAGGTGGGCTGGTCTGGAGGGAAGGCTGTGGCTGGAGCTTGCAGTATTCCAGGTGTGAGGTGCTGGAGCCCCAACTGAGGAAACAGAGATGACAAGAAGGACAGTTTTACTCCTTGAATCTTTTTTTAGAGTTAAGAAGAGCCAGGAATG
Source organism: Balaenoptera acutorostrata (assembly GCF_949987535.1). Taxonomy (NCBI): domain Eukaryota; kingdom Metazoa; phylum Chordata; class Mammalia; order Artiodactyla; family Balaenopteridae; genus Balaenoptera; species Balaenoptera acutorostrata. The sequence continues at coordinate 12,304,212 of NC_080066.1, read as the reverse complement.
ATTAGCAATAATTTGAACCTGGAGATCCTAGATTGGTCTGAACAAGCCCATGATGAATGTCTGATCTCATGCAGACAAAGATTCTAATGGGAGGGAAATTAAAAAAAAAAAAAAAAAAAAGAATTGGAAGGTCAAGGTAACTGACCTTGGATAAAGGAGAAGGAAGACGCTAGGACCACTCAGGTTAGGCAGTTACTATTCGGTTGGGGAGGTGCCATTCACCAAGAAAACAAAGGACCAGGATGCTCTTGGGTGGGCAGGATTTTAATACCCTTCTCCTGTCCATAGTTCCCTAGCACAGAAGTGTGTATGTAAGAAAAACTCTAACAAGACAAAAAGCACTGCTTTAGTAGTAATAAGGTAAGCATCCTGCACCCCAAAGCAAGGCCAGAGATGAGGCTTAAATCTGGGAATCCAAGCGCGGCTTTCTTCTTTCCTCCTGGGAGGCAGGTGCCAGGTTCTCTAACTCAGGAGACCAGAAGGAGGGGGCTGGCTGGTTGCCCCCCAGGCCCAGGTCCTGCCCAGAAGTACTTTCCCTGGAAAAGCAAGACTTGGGAGAAAACTTATCTCTGAATTAGAAAATGACAACCAAGTGGGTGAAGCCCCATTCTGTCTCCAAAGAATGGTCACCTCATCCATTCTTAAAATGGGGCCCAGTGAATGTTTCAAGAGCTGACCAATAAAATTTGTAGCTTTTCCTTTGGGGAAGAAACAGTGAGGGGGTGGAACAGTGGGGCAGGGTCACTGTCTCTTCCATGGTCAGAGGTAGAAGCATGGGGACAGTGACAGAGCACAGCCACCTTTCACACAGCCACCTCCAACACTGGACCCAGTGACTCTGGAGGCTTTGAAACAACCAAGAGGAAGCATGGCAAGGATTCTTGCTCTGGAGAGAAATTGCAGACTGGGAATCATGAGAATGTTGGTTGTGGTTAGAAGTGTCGGAGTGGGGGAAATCTCCTGGGAAGAATGTTTCATGATGGGAAGGGAAGTGTATGGAGGATGGAATATGGGGTCACCGATAGTTAAGTGACAGACCAAAGAAGTGGTATCTAGAGAGGTAAGTAAAACAGGAAAAAGCATTGTCATTGAACCCATGAGAAGAGTAGGTGCTAAAAAGGAGGGGACCATGAATAGGGTCAAGAGCTGCAGACATCAGGTCACACAGGTTTCAAAAGTGCTCACTGAAGTTTTCAAGTTGGGGCCACAGGTAACTGGTAGTGTCCGTGGATAGTTGGGGGAAGAAGACAGTTCTATGCACACAAAAGGAAAGGGGAGAGGAAAAGGCTGAAAATGCAGGGCTCAGTGGGGATAAAAGGAGCAAAGTTCGGAGATGCTGGCAAAGGTGGGAGGGAGCCAGAGCTCCAGGTGAGCTGGAGCCTCAGGTGAGCAGCCCCTTTCCCACCTGACATCTTTGCTTCTCTGTACTTCCAACTCTACCTGCCAGCTCCTGCTCATCTTATATGTCTCTTCCTCAAATAACGTTCCCCAGAAGCTTCAGTCTCAATTAAGTGCATCTATTTTATTGTTTCATCACTTCCTAAATCTATTTTTGAATTTCAGAGCACTTGTCACCATAGGCAACTACATATTTTTCTTCATGTTTATTTGTTTAATGCTTGTCTCTCCTCTTAGACTGAAAGCCACATGAGGGCAGGGATCCTGTCTGGTTTTCCTCATAATTGTGTTTTTAGCACTTTACCTGGTGTCTGTCATGCACATAGTAAACGTTCAGTAAATATTTGTCGAATCTGTTGGTGAAGTTTCTTGGACTATTCCTGTCTACTGAAAGATACTTAACCTTTCATTTTGTGGTTGAGGAATAAGGGTATATTTGTGGACTCTTTATGAGGATAGTATAAGCTACCATTTTTAGTATGTAGGGGAAGTACTCTTTAAAAAAAAATTTTTTTTAACATCTTTATTGGGAGTATAATTGCTTTACAATGTTGTGTTAGTTTCTGCTGTACAACAAAGTGAATCAGCTATACATATACATATATCCCCATATCCCCTCCCTCTTGCGTCTCCCTCCCACCCTCCCTATCCCACCCCTCTAGGTGGTCACAAAGCACTGAGCTGATCTCCCTGTGCTATGCAGCTGCTTCCCACTAGCTATCTATTTGACATTTGGTAGTGTATATATGTCAGTGCTACTCTCTCACTTCATCCCAGCTTACCCTTCCCCCTCCCCGTGTCCTCAAGTCCACTCTCTATGTCTGCGTCTTTATTCCTGTCCTGCCCCTAGGTTCATCAGAACCTTTTTTTTTTTTTTTTTTAGATTCCATATATATGCGTTAGCATACGGTATTTGTTTTTCTCTTTCTGACTTACTTCACTCTGTACGACAGACTCTAGGTCCATCCACCTCACTACAAATAACTCAATTTCATTTCTTTTTATGGCTGACTAATATTCCGTTGTATATATGTGCCACATCTTCTTTATCCATTCATCTGTCGATGGACACTTAGGTTGCTTCCATGTCCTGGCTATTGTAAACAGTGCTGCAGTGAACATTTTGGTACATGTCTCTTTTTGAATTATGGTTTTCTACCATATAGCCTGAGAAAACCATAATGCAGAAAGAGACATGTACCACAATGTTCACTGCAGGGGAAGTAGTCTTGATTTTTGAATGCAGCAGTTGAGCTTCACTGTGATCTGTGTCACAAGAGATGAGGAGCTGAGAAAATACCTAGACGTGGCTCTTGACCACTTAGTGCAGCCCAGGGATGGGTTAATTCAAGGATTCTGGGCTGAACTTCTCTTGTGGAGGTGCTTGGAGCTAAGGATGGTTCAGGTTTGCCTGGATCTTCTGGAGCCACACAGATCTCCAGCAAACCTTCCAGAACCATGCCAGATACGTGAGCACTGATGCCTGCGCTGTGCTATTCATGGTCCTGGGGGCTTGGGGGGTCCTCAACTAGATGATGCACAGCCCTCATTCCCACAGAATTTCAAGACTAGTGAGGACTTAGTGTAATGGAGAAAGAGGTGAGAGAGCATTGATTGCTACTACATCATTCTTTCATACCAACTCTCATTGGCTTTGCTATAATGACCTTAGAGTCATTCTAAGCTCTATTCAAAACTCTGGAGCACATTTGGCTTCAACATATGCAGTCAGTGCCTGCCATGGGAACTGGCTCCCTTTAAACTCAAAATTAATTATAGGCATTTATATTTCCAGTAACCAAAATGGGTAATCAGACCTGATTAACTGGTAGTCAATCAATGTTTCTTTTTTTCCGCTATCCTTCCCTATGTACAGTGGTAAGTAAGTGAAGATAATTTTGAATCTGAGAAGATTAGAAACCCTTGGGAGTCTGATGAGAACCATTCTGACGTCATGCCTGGGGATTTGATCTGTGGTTTTTACTTCTGGTAATGATGCATGGTGGATATGTACCCATCTCTCTCACTGTGCTCCAAACCCACTCCCGCTTGGCTTGGTGGTTTTCATGTCTTCTATGCCAGAGGCTTACTAAAATGTGCAAATCCTATTTCTCAAGTGGTTACACACTGGATGAGCCTTGATTCTTGCTGTCTGCCTTGTTTAGGCTTCAGTTGAGTTGCATTTAGTTTAGTTACACATTGTCTATGATTGGTTAAAAGATCCTTTCCATCTAAGCTGAATTTTCACCAACTACTCGCTGGTAGGTAAAGTTTAGTGTGTTCAGTTGTGGTGATAGAAGGGGAAAACAGGAGTTTGTGCCATACCACTTCAAAAGCAATACCAAAATGTTGCCACATCGGCCCCCAGCGATGGAGATGATCCTGTGAAGACAGTTATTATATTGTAGCTGCCATCTAAAAAGTTAGCTACAGTTTTCTTTTTGAGGAGTGATATTAATTTTCCTCTTATTCAGCCCTGAGTCAATCTGGGTCCTCTAGCATCTTCATGGTGTACCAGGTCTTCCCAATGTCCCCAAAGTAAACAGGACATAGGAGTAGCATCTGTGCACAGATAGACCACTCTGTATCTCCATTGACTTCCAAGAGCCCATCTTTTTTCCCAATATCATGGAACTCCATGGAGTAGGAAACCTGATGGGGTTAAGGAATATATTGGTTACAGAAAACAGGTCACCTTTTTATGACTGGTAATAGTAGTGCTGCACATTCAAGGTACTTTTGGTCAAGTTTGAGGCACTCCTCAATGTGACAACATAATGTAGCATATTTTTAACCTGGCACTCTTTCTGTGATCATCTCGTCCCTCCTTTCATCACCTTGATAGAAGTCTTCAAGTGCTCGGAAGTTCTAAAGAAGTGTCCTTTTTTAAAAATAACTTATTTATTTTTTATTTATTTATTTTTGGCTGCGTTGGGTCTCCGTTGCTGCACGTGGGCTTTCTCTAGTTGCGGTGAGCTGGGGCTACTCTTCGTTGTGGTGCGTGGGCTTCTCATTGCAGTGTCTTCTCGTTGCAGAGCACGGGCTCTAGGCACGTGGGCTTCAGTAGTTGTGGCACGTGGGCTCAGTAGTTGTGGCTCGCGGGCTCTAGAGTGCATGCTCAGTAGTTGTGGCGCATGGGCTTAGTTGCTCCGTGGCATGTGGGATCTTCCCGGACCAGGGCTTGAACCAATGTCCCCTGCATTGGCAGGCGGATTCTTAACCACTGCACCACCAGGGAAGCCCTAAAGAAGTGTCCTTTGTAAGAGCAGAGCTATCACTGAAATGATGCCACCAGGTTTGGTTATGATATTTCCTTTTTAAAAATAATTAATTAATTAATTATTGAGATATAGTTGGTTTATAATATATTAGTTGCAAGTGTACAACATAGTGATTCAAACTTTTATAACTGGATTATACTCCATTTGTAGTTATTATAAAATATTGGCTATGTTCCCTGTGCTGTACAATATATCCTTGTAGCTTATTATTTTATATACAGTAAATTTGTACCTCTTAGTCCCCTACTACTATCCTGCCCCTTCCCCCTTCTCTCTCCTCACTGGTAACCACTAGTTTGTTCTCTGTATGTGTGACTCTGTTTCTTTATTGCTATTTTCACTAGTTTGTTTTGTTTTTTTAGATTCAACATGTGAGTGATAACATACAGTATTTGCCTTTCTCTGTCTGACTTATTTCACTAAGTGTAATACCCTCCAAGTCCATCCATGTTACTGCAAATGGCAAAATTTCATTCTTTTTATGATATTTCTTATGCCATTGTTAGAGCCACTGCAGGTATGGTTTCTTATGTGGTTCAGGTTGAATAAAACTCTCCCCTAATATAAATTTCCCAATTTGTAGAGTTTCTGCAGTGAATATTAGAACCTAGTTTTTTCCTTCTCATACAGTATGCTTTTGAACCACTTTCTTGTACCATAGGTTTTGATTTAGAAAATGCAGGCAAACTTTTAATACTAGCACAAGTAAGATAGAAATGAAAAAGTATATGTTTTTGCTACCAAATCCCCCAAAACATATTACTCTGATCCAAGCTTGTGAATCAAGGTACTGGTGCTTCTTGATGATATTTTATGGTATTTATATTGTATATGGTAACCCTGGCCACTGTACAACAGATAAACTTGAAAATCTCAAGGGCTGAACACAATAGAAGTTTATTTCTTGGTCATATAATGTGTGTTTCTGATTAGTGGGTGGTACCCTTCCAGGCAATGATTTGGAAACTCAGCTTGCTTTCATCTTGTGGCTTTACCATTTTTGATACAAGCCTTCCAAGTTACCATGAAGGGAGAAAGGGCATGAAGGATTGATTATGTTTAAGGACCGTGGCACACATCACTCTGACTCACATTTCCTTGGGCAGAATTCAGTCACGTGTGAGAAAACTGAGACTGGGGTCCAGCTGTGTGCCCAGATGAAAGAGGACACAGATGTGGTCCATGGCTAGCTCATCTCTGTCAAAACTGTTTCCTCTTCTCCTTTACAGCCTTTCCATTCCTTTGCAATTTGCCTTTTTTTACTTCTGCAGTGTAAAGTTTTGCGGTATAGCCCACGTGTTGGAAATTTATGAAAGCATCTAAAAATACACAACCCTGTCAAATTTTATGAATTTTAAGCTATGTGAATTTTTAAAGTGTGACTTAAATGTTAGTAAATATTAGCAGAATCTCATTTTATGTGTAAAATTTGAAAAAATAAAATATGCCAAATTTTCAAATCATCTGAATTATGTAATTTCAAAGCTGGCTGGCCAAGCAAATTATAAAGTATTTATGCCCTTGACAGTTGGAGGTTCCACCTTACCTGGTACCAGAAATACCCACCATCCCTAGTAGGTATAACGTGAATCATAAAATTCCTTCTGTGCGTTAGAATCTCTGGTGATGGTTTTAATGACTGATGTGCTGGCCTTAAACTTGGGTTATAGGCGCCTTGTTCTGGCTCCTGCACCTTGGGGAGTGTCACTTTGGCAAGAGGTCCTTAGGGCCCAGGGTACCTGCCAATCTGGAGCCCATGCCCCCTGTGCTCCAGGTCCTGGGGACCTTGGCATGCCTGCTCAGATGACCCCCAAGTTCACTTCCAAGGTCTGTGCAGACCTGCACTGGCAGTTCCCTTGAGGGTTGGGAAGCATGGTGGATGTAGGCATCCCTAAGCCTGAGGTTGGCCCAAGGGGTGGCTGTTTGCAGAGGAGTGTGGTTGAGCTCTGACATCAGCCAGGGCTGTCCACAGCCTGCCCACCATACTGTTCATGGCCGGAACCCAGGAATAGAAGAAAAGGGGAGTGGGGTGCAGGCTGGGTCCCCGGAGTCTTCCTATGCTGCTGTTTCCCATGTGAGACTCTGAGCAACCCAAGAATTTTAAATTCATCCCTAGTCTCCAAGTCTGTTAAGCAGTTAGGTTTGTTAAGATAGGAAGCTTGAGCATATTTAACAGTTTATGAGCTTGGTTTATAAGTTTTTGTCTTCATGCATATGGGCCTCCATTTCTATTCATGTCTGGGCCCCATAGGTGTAAAGGGTCGATGTCATGCAGAACATGAAGCTGATGAGATAGGTTGCAGTCAAATGATAAAGATCTTGACACGTCATGCCAAGTAGCAACAGGGAGCTAACAGACATTTTCAAGAGTCACACGATGAGATGAGTTTTTATAAAAGACAACTCTGAGGGCAAGGTGAGGCATGAGCTGCGCCAGCCTTCAGGGTTAGGGTTAAGGACTGTTGCAGACAATTAGGTCACAGAGAACAAGGCAGTGAACATACAGGTGGGATGATGAGGAGGATCTGGATTTTTATGAGGTGGAATCAGTGAGCTTTGCTGATTAATAGGCTAATGGGTAGAGTGATAGAATGGGAGATGGAGAGTTAGAAAAACTCAGAGGAGGAACTGAGAAGGACTTAACTCTGCTGTCTGGGAAACTGTAAGGGTGGTGATGCCATTGATGGAGATTGGAAGGCAGGGAGGGCTTTGGGGGAGAGTCAAGTTCAGGTTCAGGTTCAGGTGCCCTACGTTGCAGCGGTGGGTGTGCAGCAGGCGGTGGGTGGTATGGAGCCCCACTGGGCAGAGAGGCCAGAGCTGCACCTAGACCTTTGTCCTTCTTCACCCTCCAAGCCAAACAGGTGTTGTAGCGTGAGAGTTGATCAACATGTCGTGCAAAACGAATGACCACTGTGACCACCTAGAGGGGTGTGGGATAGGGAGGATGGGAGGGAGACGCAAGAGGGAGGAGATATGGGGATACATGTGTATGTATAGCTGACTCACTTCGTTATACAGCAGAAGCTAACACACCACTGCAAAGCAATTATACTCCAATAAAGATGTTAAAAGAACGACCAACATTAATGCTCCCTTAAACTAAACAGACTAAATGTTCGATTTAACTTAAGAATTTAAACTTAGTTTATGATAGACTCAACATTTTAGGTCATCCTAGTATTTCATATCACATGGAACTTCAGGGTGCTTAAATTACCTGTCTAGACATGTTGCATTAAAATGGGATAAATCTGCATTTCCTTCCTTTGATATGACTGATTTGTAGAGCAAGACCTTTTCATCACAGACTTTTCCCCAGTGGTCAGTGACTTCTCTCTGTATTTTATTTATTCTTAATTTAAACCATTTTGTGTTGTAACCCTGTTAACTTCTATAACTATAAAACGTAATTGTCCCTCAGACATAACAGATAATATTATGAAAGTAACATTGAATCAAAATGACTTTCACTGAGTCAGGTAAAGAACTCTAATGATTTCTTTTAAAATTATAGGGCAGGTCATGTTCAGGAAAGAATCAAATATTAAGCAGAGGAATGACATTGGATCAGTGCCCGGATTCTTGAGAGACCATTGAAGATGATAACCTGGTTTCCACAGAGCTTGAATATACATCATGTCCACTTAATACAGCATCCCTCACAGTGAGCTTAGTTCTTCAGATGCCTCCCTAAAGGTCATTGGCAACACTGTAGTTTATAACTTGATTCTTTAAGGAATTTGGTCGGTGTTAACTATGTGAACTTTGGGGAACTATTGGGAAATATAAATATAAATATAAATATATATATATATATAATTTTTCATCCAGAAAAATATAGATGATGATACTCTTGTGCCTAACTTATTATTGCTTTATTCACATATTTATTTCATACATTTATTCATAGTATTCTTCTATGTAAACCTCTTCTCCCAGGTTACAGTTGTTTACACCATAAGGGGCACTTTTTGCTACAGGTATTATTGCCTGAGGTTAGTATCTCAATGAAATATTTATTAATACTAATTAAAAATCTAAAGACATTATTTTAAGACATATAGACAAAATTACCGGAAAAAATACATTGGAATTACTAGTATGTGTACTGAATGGTATGAATACGGATACCTTTTCTTTCTTTACACATATCCTGTATTTTCCAAAATTTCTTCAATGAACACACAATTCTTATATTTGGAACAAGGAAATATGTCTTTTTTTTAAGGAAAAAGATGCATGAGGGTTATATATGGCTGAGGAACAGAGTGATGAGGTCATAAGAGGTCATATGAAGGCTCACGTGTGTGCACACTCATACATTCAGTAAAAGGAAATAATAAAGCCAAGAAAAAGGAAAAAAAGAGAGCAGCTGTCAATATCCTGCCATCCCTTGGAAATGGAAAGGAAGTTGAACTACAGAAAATACTTGCTTTCTGTCTCTCTCTTTAAAATGTCACTGACTAGCAGTCTTAACTAAGGATGTATTTGTGGCAGGTAGAAGCATCCATTGCTGCATATGATACATCTTTTCTTTGTAACTGGAAGAGTTACCATTACCACGTCTTTTTAGTATCATTAAAGATTTAAGCATAGAGAAAAATGAAATGGCCATGAGCCCACAGTACAACTTTGTCAAAACCTGGCATTTTGCTCGATCACTTCATATATTGTGTTGGTCTTGTCAAGTAGAATATTTACATCTTTATTGTGGGAAACGAGGGAAGACTTCAGGTGTGCCCTGATTGGAGGCTGTTGGCATGGGAACATTGTGGGCAGGCTAACCAGAAGTAGGGCCTCCTCTGTGATTGGTTAGGAGTGCATATTTGGCTTTCTTTGATTGATCCTAAGTTGAAAGCGGGACAAAAATTAGGGAAACTGTCAATTATTAATCAAGTCCTGGCCATTTCGGGCTGATTGTTACAGAAGTTGTTGTGTGGCCTCCTGGATTGTCACTAAAGAAAGCTGTCCGGCTTCCTGCAAGTCTGACTTAAAGCAGGCTGGCTTCCTGGGCTGTTTATTGGAGAGAAGGGGTTAGTTTCCTGGGCAGGTGGCTGTAGGTTGTGGGTAAGAGTTCTGTTTTTACATAAGGGCTGGCCATTGTCTGTTTGTATATTCAGTCTTTCATGATACTCAAACCTCAAATTTATTCATGTTTACCCGATGAATGGTATTTCATTGTATAACTATGCAACAATTTATTTATCCATTCTTTGGCTGATAGACTTGGACCCCAGCTTTTTACCATCATGAACAGTGCTGCAATTAATATTCATGTCTGCTTGTAGAATAAATACTTTTATTCAGTGCTTCATACCATGACTTTCCTGGTATATATCTGCTTTCTGTTTGGGGGCCAGAAAGAAATGATGACGTTTCATAACTCGTGTCTTTCCCTTTGGTCAAATCTAATGTACTGTATACTTTAAGAGCTGAATCAAGGATTGCTAGAATTAGTAAACTTTGTCTATGACTTCCAGGGCCTACAGAGGTAGGCCAGCAAATCACATTTGCCTGGTGTTTAAATGTTTACGATTAAAAAAAAAAATCACTTTTGCTCCTCTTTCTGCAAAAATACAAATTCTACCACCTCTTCTTCCTGTCTCTCTCCTCTTCATCTGGAATTAGTCCGTGGCAACTTCACCACTTCACCAGGATGGGAACCTCTTGAAGCTAGCCATTATAAATAGCCTCCAGTGTTGCCTATTCAGGACATTATATCACATAAAGCTCACTCACTGTGAACGTTTACGGTCAAGACCAGGTGACTAATAGATACTTAACTAGAAGTTAAATTGACCGCAAGTTCTAAGATGAACCCCTGCTATTGAGTACTTGTCAGTGTTGTTATTCTGTGTTTACCTTCTCCTTTAAAAGCTCTGCTGTGTATTGAATATTAATATTGTAATACCTTTTACGTGTATATGCTTTGTAGGATTTTTATAGCTTTTTTATTCACTCCAGGTGATCACTTAGTGGGCACTCATGTGAATAGTATTTATTTCAAAGAAATTGTAAAAAAATTTTTTAAAACATACCTGATAGAAAAAATATGAAGTTTGATCCTTTCTTTTGCGACCAAGTTTTAAAAACCCAATCTCTTAATTCACAAGCCTGTTCCCGTTGGTATATCCCACTGCCTCCCTTATTTTTTGCCTGGATTTAAAAACAAAAAGACACTTTCTAACAAGTCTTGCTGTCTCTGGGCTTACCCCCTTCAGTTTATTTTTCCAACTGTGATCAGAGTGATCTTTCTAAAATGAAAATCTAATTACCCCCCTGTTTAAAATCCATTAAGGCTTCTTATCGTCTGTAGGATAAAGTAACACCTGCTTAGTCTGATATGAAAGGCACTGAATGCATCCTCTCTAAGCCCCGCACTGGCACTTTCCAGCACAGCTACACACCAGGCATCCCTATTCTTCACGTACACCCTGGGGTTCCCAAAGATGCTGCAGGGTCCTAGACCCTTTGCCAGGAATAGCCCTCCTTCCCCTATTTATCTGACTAACTCACCCTTTAGGGCTCACCTCCGGAGTGCCTTGCTCTATGAAGCTGCTCCCTTGCCCACAGAATCAGGTCCCCTCCCCTCTCTTTTGTAATTAAGAACATGTTTGCCTCTCCCATTAGACTGTGCGCTCTTTGAGGGCAGGTACTGTCTTGCAATGCTAATCTCTTTTGCTTTTTCAGTTGTGAATTAAGATTTTAAAAATGTGTACACATATATACATGCATACACACATATATATGCAGACATATACCTGACTCCTCTCTGCCACTTGCTTTCTGAACTTGGACATGCAATTGAACCTCAAGCCTTCAGGTTCCTCATGAGGAAGTTGAGCTTAGTTAGGTGTGGGGATTTTGGAAGAGTCATTAGAAATCTCAACCAAAGTTTCACCAAGAAAAGACTATTTCTCTTAACTCCCTTTTCTATCATTAGCACACCCAAAATACCTAACTTGGTAACTGTTGAATAACTGGAGGGAAGAAAGGAGTGAAAGAGGAAGGACAGTGGGCAGGGAGGGAGGAAGGAAGGAAAAAGGGTGAAGGAAGGCAGCATGTGATGATGTGAGACGTTTCTTGAGATCTGCATGGGCGAGGGGTTACCTAAACAATACGGAGTTGTATTGGAAAAGAGGAAAAAGGAGGAAACTGATACTGGGTAAGCAACTAACAGTGTCCACACCAAAAATGTCTTGTGGGATACAAATGGATCTGATGTGCAACCTGCCTCCAAGGAGCTTTCTCTCTGGTAAGGGAAATTAAAACATGTGTCTACACAGAATTACAAAGCAAGGGGTGAGAATTGTCTGGGGCAGTGGGCCTTCTGTAAAAGTCCATTGAGTGAATACATAAATGAGCAAATAGGTATATGGATAAAGTTCTTAGGGAGGATGGGGAGAGGAACATTCTAGGTAGAGTGACGAGTGAAGAGAATGCATGGAAGCTGAGATTAATCCAGTTTGGCCAAACAATTCAGTTTTGATGACTCACAGTGAGGATGGCTATGCCTCTATCGTTCCAATTGTTAACAAATTTAGATACATATTATTTACTCATCTTGGCTTTTCTACTGTTAATGATAGCCATCGAATACTATTGCTACCTCTCTAAAAGCTTAAAAATATATTCAGAGGTAGCCAGAAGAACATTAGTGACAGATAACTATTATAACTCCAGTCTTGCTACATGCAACGTGTGGGGTAGGAGGAGAGCTCCCTGGTATGGTGATGGCAGAGTTGTCATAGCCTTGTTCCCTAATTAGGAGTGCAAGTTCCTCAACCAAAGTAAACCGAAGGCTAAAGGAGGTGCTAAGATCAGCAGGCACGATGGACCCGGAAGTGTGGCTGTGCCTGGCCCTGTGGAGCGGCACCTTCTGCTTGTGCTGCCCAGAAGTCTAAATTCCTGCGGAGAAAGAATGTTTTCCAGTCCTCACAGCCTAATGTTTAATGGTCACGACAGCTGTCTTTGTGTGCTGCTCACAGGTCCTCGACAGAGGAGATTGAGTATGACAGTGAGAAAGGGAGAAAATGTTTTCTGTTTTATAGACATTTAAAAAATGTTAAAGTGCAGTAGCATCTTTTTCTTTCTAGTAACGTTTTAAAATTTAAAGTAGATCTCTGAATCATTTTTTTGTGTGTGTATTATAAGCAATCATATAAAAGATAGTAAAAGGGGAAGTTCAATATATTTTTTAAATAGTATGAAAAAACAATTTCCTGATCTTTATGAATTATCTCCTGTTTCCAAATGTTCACCATTCACGTGGATTCTCTGGGGTAATTTAAATATAGAGTTTGATAAATGGAAAATACTCTTGTTAGCAATAGAATGAGAATATATGAGATTCTAAGAGATTTATGTTGTCAGCTTTCAATAACTACTGGTTACCTGCTGCTACATCTGGTATGAGGCTGTGTATTGGAGATAAAATAGTGCATAAACTTCCCTGACAGTGTCATTGGAGGGTCAGGAGAAGCAAGCAGCGTCTCACAATTCTGGGCCATGTAGGTAAAGAGAGTGGTAAACACCCGTGTCTTCAGGATCTTGCAGGAGTGTGCTTAACCCAATCTTGAGGGTCAAGGAAGGACCCTAGAAGGCCATTGAGTTAGAGTAACTCAAAGGGAAGGGCTGGAGGTAATGTTCTGGGACAGAAGGAACAGCATATGTGGAGGCTCAGAGGTGAGAGAAAGCAATATTGCAAGGGAGATGGCCAGGAGCTGTGAGAAAACGAAAGCAAACCAAACCAAAATCCATCACGCGCCCAACTTCCATATTCAATGTGCCGTACACATATTGAATTTCTGAAACAGAAATAGCCTTGCTTGACTGACATTTCTTTTCTAAACCCATTGGTGAAACAAATAATTGTATTTTCTGTTTTGTTTTCATTTTTTACAATCGTGAACAGTGTTTTGATGAGCATCCCTGTATATATATCTCTGTACCTCTGTCCCGTCACTTCTTCACGGTAAATTCTTAGAAGCAGAATTACCAGGTGAAACCCAAGCACACTGTAAGACTTTTGACGAATTTTGCCATACGGTTTTATTTATACTCCTGCTAATATGACAGAGTGTGCCTTTATCTGGATCTTGATTCTCAGGTGTTGACTGCAGCTCTGTCTGCTTACTCAAACACATACTTCTAAAAATGTTAATCTACTGGAATTCCTTTTGGAGTATATTCTTTAGGACAAATTTTTTTAAGTAGTTTTAAAAAAATATTTTATTTTATTTATTTTTGGCTGCATTGGGTCTTAGTTGTGGCGCGAGGGCTCTTCGTTGCGGCTTCTCTCTAGTTGTGGCGTGTGGGTTTTCTCTTCTCTAGTTGTGGCGCGCAGGCTCCAGGGCGTGTGGGCTCTGTAGTTTGCGGCATGCAGGCTCTCTAGTTGAGGTGCGTGAGCTCAGTAGTTGTGGCGCGCAGGCTTAGTTGCCCCACAGCATGTGGGATCTTAGTTCCCCCACCAGGGATCGAACCCGTGTCCCCTGCATTGCAAGGCGGATTCTTTACCACTGGACCCCCAGGGAAGTCCCTAGGTCAGAAATTTGTGAGAAGTCTGTTATCTCATGTTTGTGGTTTTGTCACTGGCAAATCTTTTTTTAAAATGTAATTGGTTATTGGAGAGTTAAGATCCCTTTCCATGCCATTTGTAGGTAGCCTGTTGGGAGAAACATAGAATGTCTGTGCTGGAATTCCTCAGGGAATTCAAAAGCCTTGGTCCACTAAGGAGGCCACCAGGTTCATGATGGAGGAAGCACCTTGCCCAGGGTCACTCAGCCTCCAGGGCAAGAGTGAATTCTGTCTACAGTTCATGTTTCTAAATCCCCATCCTGTGCAGTTCCCCTAACACCTGAAGTTTCGTCCTACATTTTCTTTTCCAGCAAAGGCTTTGTAGGGATGTGCTAGTTCTTTTGTAAAATGTCTACTGTGACATTATCCTTTGCTTTGCCCTCCCTCCTTCCCATTTGGAGCTTTCAATTAATTAATGAAAGGTCAGGTGACAAATGATTCACCTTCTGATGCGATTGTGCTGTGAATTGTTGAGCGTGGTTATGTGTGCACATTTTGGGGACGGCAGTTTCCTTACAGTGCTCATTTCCATGGCTAATTATGGCGTGTGGCACTTGTGAGCCAGCTCTGTCGGGTAGGGGCAGGACAGGGACGGGGAGACGCCACCAAGGACATAACACAGAATGCCCAAATTAGGCTCTTTCATGACTAAACAATTAGAGGCTCATTTTAGATAAAGCCAAGTGACTTGTTATTACAATTCTCAAGGTCCTTTTGCTTGAAGCTTCGGATGGCCATAGAACTCAGTGACATTAAAGAGATGAGCTGCGGGTCACAGGGGACGATTTTTGATAAATTTCTTTACAGTGTGAGGCGGTAAATGAACTCTCAATTACGAATAAAATGCAAAGCTCTTTTTGCATCTAATTCTTAATAAAGCTGTTACTGAGACCAAATGAGAAAACTTTTTTTTTCTGTTTCCCTTCCTTTGATTGCCAAATAAGTGTATTAGAGAAAAGAGGAATAACTTCTATTTTATTGATTTTTTTTTGTATTTTTATTACACTGGACCTTGTTAAGTCATCAATATTAGAAGCTTGTGATTCTTCTCAGTGTTGGTGACCTTTGTTTTTAATCTTGGTGATTCAACTTTTGTGTCTTGATTTCTGAAACAGACCACTGTGTGAGTAATCTGGGATTACACAGTTCACTAGTCACCTGTAACCCAAAACAGCCATTTCTAAGTTCTCCTTTTTCTGTAGTTCAGAACCTCCTTTGATGCAGGTTCTGGAATCAGACATTTTTGAGTTCTTATCCCAGCTTAGCCTCTTAACATCTGAAAGACACTGGGTAAGTTGACGTAAACCTTCTAAGACTTAGTTTTCTCACCTGTACAATTGGATGACAGTAATGTCCACACCAAAAAATAAAAAAGATTCCCTATCATCTTTGCCAAGCTGTCATATGAACACTTGCATGTTGTTATGTAGATACACGTATTTTAAATGAATCTTAGTACCTTTCTTCATGAAGAGTGTATATATTTTTTAAAATGTTGGGCTTTTCTTTTTTAATTTGAGAGAACTACGTTGTGCTTAATTACTATTTAAATCACTGCAGCATAATATTAATGACACCAATAGAGTTTGCTTTTTAATTAACTGTCAAAGAAATAAAATAGAACTTTGTTTTCTTCTTCTGATAAAAAACATGTCCACATCACAGGGTTTTGGTGAGGATTCAATGGGATAAAAAGGATAAAGCTCTTAGCAAGGTACCAAGCCTATCATAAGAGTTCAGTAAATAGTATCAAAATACAATGTGACTGGTTATGTAAAATTTTTTAGATTTTCTGGATTGCATTTGCCATTTTAAACTTTTGTACCTGTGCTTTGAGTTCCATTACTGAGAAGTGGCCAACTTCAGTCATTGAAGCATGTATTTCTTTTAACACTTACTGAGTTGTCGATGAGTGATCATACTGGTGATATTTGTAGTAAATGCCACGCAGAAATTTTCTTCTGGTGAAAATAGCTCATTTTAAAAGAATAATTGATGTTTCCTCATTGTACTATCAAGTAAAATGAGGGAGAAAGGACTATTTGTGAGATCTCAAGTCTCTAGATGGGTAGCTTTCTTTCAGAGGTCCTTTAATTTGGTGTATTGATGTAGATATTCTTAAGCTAATAGTAATATGACTTCTGGCAATAATAATAGTTGAATATTTGAATGCTGTTTTTAAGAACTTTGCATCATGAAAAATTTCAAACATGTACGAAAATAGAATAGTATAATAAGCCTCCAATGTGCATATCACCTAACTTCAGCAATTAACAATACATAGCCAGTCCTTTTTAATGTTTTATTCTTCCTTTCCCAGATTTATTGAGATATAATTAACATACAACATTGTGTAAGTTTATGGTGTACAATGGCATGATTTGATACATATATATATTGTGAATGATTATGAGAATAAGTTTAGTTATTCCTTTCTAATCTGGTTGCCCTTTATTTCTTTTTCTTGCCTAACTGCTCTGTCTAGGATTTCCAGTACTGTGTTGAATAAAAGAGGCAAGAGTGAGCATCCTTGTCTTCTTCCTGATCTTAGAGGAAAACCTTTTCACTGCTAGGTATGATGTTAGCTAGGGGCTTGTAATATATGGCCTTTATTATGTTGAGGTTTGTTCCTTCTATACCTAATTTGTTAAGAGTTTTTATCATGAACAGATGTTGAATTTCATCAAATGCTTTTCTGTTTCTATTGATATGATCAGATGATTTCTTCTGTCATTCTATTGATGTGATGTGTTGCATTTATTGATTTGCATATGTTGAATCATCCTTGCATCCCAGAGATAAATCCCACTTGATCATGGTGAATAATCTTTTAAATTTGCTACTGAATTTGGTTTGCTAATATTTTATTTTGCATCTCTCTTCATCAAGGATATAAGTTTTCTTTCTTGTAGTGTCCTTATCTGGCTTTGGTATTGGAGTAATGCTGGCTGTAAAATGAGTTTGGGAGTGTTCCCTCTTTTCCATTTTTTTGGACGAGTTGGAGAAGAATTGGTGTTAATTCTTTAAATGTTTGATAGGATTCACCCATGAAGCCAACTGGTCCTGAGGTTATCTTTGTTGAGAGGTTTTTGATTACTGATTCAGTCTCCTTACTCATTATTGTTCTGTTCAGATTTTTTATTTCTTCATGATTCAATATTTGTAGGTTGTATGTTTTTAGGAATTTATCCATTTTTTCCTAGGTCATCCAATTTGTTGGCATCTGTTCATAGTAGTCCCTCATTTTTTAATATAAATTTATTTATTTATTTTTGGCTGCTTTGGGTCTTCGTTGCTGCGCGTGGGCTTTCTCCAGTTGTGGTGAGCGGGGGCTACTCTTCATTGCGGTGTGCAGGCTTCTCATTGCAGTGGCTTCTCTTGTTGCGGAGCGTGGGCTCTAGGCATGTGGGCTTCAGTAGTTGTGGCATGCAGGCTCAGTAGTTGTGGCTCGCGGGCTCTAGAGTGCAGGCTCAGTAGTTGTGGCACACGGGCTTAGTTGCTCTGCGGCGTGTGGGATCTTCCCGGACCAGGGCTCGAACCCGTATGTCCTGCATTGGCAGGCGGATTCTTAACCACTGCGCCACCAGGGAAGTCCCAGTGCATAGTGCTCTCTTATGATCCTTTGTATTTCTGTGGTATCAGTTACAATGTCTCTTCTTTCATTTCCAATTTTATTTATTTGAGTCTTGTCTTTTTTCTTAGTCTAACTAAAGGTTTGTCAATTTTGTTTATTTTAAAAAGAAGAGCTTTTAGGTTCATTGATCTTTTTGATTGTTTTTCTGGTCTTCAATTCTTTTATTTTTTTCTAGGTTCTTAAGGTGTAAAGTTAGGCCGTTTATTTGAGATCTTTCTGTTTTTTTGATGTAGGCATTCATAACTATAAACTTTCCTTTTAGAACTACTTTCGCTGCATCCCGTTAAGTTTTGGTGTGATGTTTTCATTTTCATTTGTTTCAAGATATTTTTTGATTTCCCTTTTGATTTCTTCTTTGACCTATTGATTATTCATGACTGTGTTGTTTAATTTCCACATATTTGTGAAATTTCCAGTTTTCCTACTGTTATTGATTTCTAGTTTTATTCTTGGAAAATATACTTGGTATGATTTTTTATCTTTTTAAATTCTCCAAGACTTGTTTTGTGACCTAACGTATTATCTATCCTGAAGAAGTTCCTTGTGTGTTTGGGAAGAATGTGTATTCTGCTGCTGTTGGATGGAATGTTCTATAAATGTCTGTTAGGTCCATTTGGTCCAAAATTTCCCATTGTATATTCTGGAAGCCTATTGTAAACTTTTCCTTTGTTTTGCAATTTGAGCTCCTTCTGTACCACATTCTATCTGGAAAAATATTGGTGTCTATGGAAGGTTTCATGACCTTCATCCCTAAAAGCAATGAGTACCCTAGAAATGAATTAAATAGAAACTCTCTCTTTTGGGTGATCATTTTATGATACATTTTATCTTTGTAAACTAGGACACTAGAGGGCAAAAGAAGCATTTAGTCTGTCCAGTAGAGTTAGCAAAAGGACATGCCTTTTCACTTCTAACTATTCCAAAATGGTTGCTGGTAAATCATATTGAATACTTTCAGAACCCAGCAATGCTGTTGATGCCTATAGAAGCTGGGCTATTTAAGGAGAATTACAGAGAATCCTTTTGCAAAGTGAGGAATGCATTATTCTGAACCTTGAACAAATAGTATCAATTTAGTTCTCTTATCATAAGCTTTCATATATTAGCCTTTTTCAAATGGATCATGTTTGAATGTCACTACTATTAAAATATTATCGTATTCTTTTTTTTTTTTATAAAGCTATTCTTTTCCTTTTTTTTTTTTTTAAATTTATTTATTTATTTATTTTTGGCTGTGTTGGGTCTTCGTTTGTGTGCCAGGGCTCCCCCTAGTTGCGGCGAGCGGGGGCCACTCTTCATCGTGGTGCGCAGACCTCTCACTGTCGCGGCCTCTCCCGTTGCGGAGCACAGGCTCCAGACGCGCAGGCTCAGTAGTTGTGGCTCACGGGCCCAGTTGCTCTGCGGCATGTGGGATCTTCCCAGACCAGGGCTCGAACCCGTGTCTCCTGCATTGGCAGGCAGATTCTCAACCACTGCGCCACCAGGGAAGCCCTATTATCGTATTCTTACTCTTTTTGTCTTAAAGTGACAATGGATGTGGGTAAAAATTCTAAGCTTCTATGGCCTTACAACTGCTCTGTTTTACAGAATTGAATTTCCCTGAGACTCATTTACTTTCCTTCTCTGAGCCAGTGTTAGTGAAATGGAGCCAATGATATTCTTTATCCTTGTTTCATTGTGCCTTACAGAGTGTTAGACCAGTGGGTTGAGTGATTATCCAGAAACTACCACATCCCATGTGGGAGAAGGGATGGCACTAAGTCTGCAAGGTCATTGAAGCTCCGGGTCATGTCATGGAAGAAATGAGTGAAGTTTTGTGCATAGTTCTCTTCTATTAATTAATAATTGTGGGCATTTTATTCTCATTACTCTGCATATTATACCATCAGGATGAGACCCCGAACTCTTCAGTTGTCCCATGGTCACAAGCATGGTGACCCAGAGAACCCACTTCCACTAATGGAAAAGCAGGTCACAGGGTGTCCTAATCAGGCATTGGCATCACCTAGAACCCCTTCCTATGCCACTCCAGAGAGCATGTGTCCAATATCTGCTTGGTGCTTTGTTCACTTGGTTAACTTATGGTACTGACTCTCTGGCTAAGGATTAAATGTCTGTGTGAGGAAACCACATTCTTGTTCGTGCCTTCCTTCATCTTTCTCCCCTCTTCTTCCTATTGTAGTACTGTTTTCTTCCTGGACAGTTTGCACTGCAACCAGGAGAACATTCAGTCATTCAGTGAATATTTAGCATTATTACATATACTTCTACTGAGCACATTCTTGGAAAGGGAACAAAATGCCTTGGCCAGTAATCCGTTGCCTAAAACACGCTGATAGTTACTAACCATACACAGTTTTGCACATAAAGTGTGTAGTGTGGAAGCATCTGCTGTTTGGGCCTGGGCTCTTTGCTGTCCGTGGTGCTGGAGCTACGCTGCCTCCCTCTGCCCTAGGGCACAGGCTGGCCATGGGCAAGTCCATATGAGCTGTGGGCTCCAAGCCCACAGAGGTCATTTAGGCTTCTATCAGTAAAAGCACTTAAAACGAAAAGGAGATGATTTCATTTTGACCTTTTCTCCCCATGTTTCAAAAGGTGAACTTAACAGTCACTCATCAAAGGCATTTTGGCTATTATTATAAAAGCATCGCTTTTAAAAGTAAGCAAATGCTTATTAAGAGGAAATTATGGGCTTTCAGATAGTCTTCAATGTAAAAAACATCCTTTAACAATCATAGACTTTCTAGAGCTTTTTTTTTTTTAACATCTTTATTGGAGTATAATTGCTTTACAATGTTGTGTTAGTTCCTGTTGTGTAACGAAGTGATTCAGCTATACATCTAGAGCT
Organism: Balaenoptera acutorostrata; assembly: GCF_949987535.1. NCBI lineage: Eukaryota > Metazoa > Chordata > Mammalia > Artiodactyla > Balaenopteridae > Balaenoptera > Balaenoptera acutorostrata. The sequence goes on along the minus strand of NC_080066.1, from coordinate 12,283,475 downwards.
TCTTAAACTTTGCTTTCCAAGTTGCTTTTAAGTCATTTATTTATAGACCAAAGTGCACAGAGAAATACATCATTCCTTCCCACCTGTTTGGGAAGTTGGTTTTTAAAGTGGATGCTTGTTCAATGTCCAATCCTGCTGAGATGGTCATTTCTCGCTGATGTCCACTATCGCTGATCGTGAAGTACTTAAATATTTTTGGGAATATTCTAACACATATTAAATAGATGTTTTGGGGGATAAAAGTTTTCATACAATAACTTGACTTGGGGGTAAGTTGAGTAGTAAGGAAGCCACCCCAGCTGGTTCTGCTTTGTATTTCCTTCTGATTATAAGGGACCAAGCAGAGCTCAACTTTTTGCTAAAAGGAACACATTTTTTTTACCATGCTTTTGCTTACAAGAGCTGTAAAAGCTGTTGTTCCTGTTTTCATTTAGCTGACGAAATTGCAGCTATCTATTTTAAGGGAGTATTTGATTTTTGTTAACAACTGTGAGTCATTTCATATATAATACATGCTTTGGTTTTTATTCTGGCAAATTTCAGAACAAAATTTTAGATTTCTTGAAATAAACATGGGATATATGCTTTACCCAATGTAGAATAAACCTGACCCATAAATTAATTTACACAACATAAACAAAATAAATGCATAATTAATAACCTTAACCTGGGAATCTGGGATCCCTAGAAGATCTGGAAATACCCTGAAAAATGTGGCTGATTTATTTTTAACATCTTTATTAGAGTATAATTGCTTTACAATGGTGTGTTAGTTTCTGCTTTATAACAAAGTGAATTAGTTATACATATACATATGTCCCCATATCTCTTCCCTCTTGCATCTCCCTCCCTCCCACCCTCCCTATCCCACCCCTCTATGTGGTCACAAAGCACCGAGCTGATCTCCCTGTGCTATGCGGCTGCTTCCCACTAGCTATATATTTTACGTGTGGTAGTATATATATGTCCATGCCACTCTCACTTTGTCCCACCTTACCCTTCCCCCTCCCTGTATCCTCAAGTCCATTCTCTAGTCTGCATCTTTATTCCTGTCTTGCCCCTAGGTTCTTCTGACCATTTTTTTTTCTTTTTTTAGATTCCATGTATATGTGTTGGCATACGGTATTTGTTTTTCTCTTTCTGACTTGCTTCACTCTGTATGCCAGTCTCTGGGTCTATCCACCTCACTACAAATGACTCAGTTTCGTTCCTTTTTATGGCTGAGTAATATTCCATTGTATATATGTGCCAATGTGGCTGATTTTAATGTATATGTGCAAGTCTCTCTTTTTAAAAAATTTTTTTACTGGAGTATAGTTGATTTACAATGTTGTGTTACTCTCTGCTGTACAGCAAAGTGAATCTGTTATACATGTACATATATCCCTTCTTTTTCTTTGGCCATGCTGTGTGGCATGTGGGATCTTAGTTCCCTGACCAAGCATTGGACCCGCACCTCCTGCATTGGAAGCGTGGAGTCTTAACCAGTGGACCACCAGGGAAGTCCCACAAGTCTCTTTTGATGATAAAAATATAAAGATATATTCTTTTACCTGATTGTCAGAGGTCACTTGTCAATCAAGTGGTTTTACCACTTGTAACACAAATGTCAGGAGGGTTTCCTACTCTTTGAAGAGCTGCTTACCCCTGGCCTGACCAGTTTCCCAGCTCATGACACCTCAGAGTCCTTTGTGGGAGGGGCTGGGAAGCTCTGGGGCTTCCTTCCTCAGGGGATCCTCAGCCTCGGTGCCTTCAGGTCTGTGCAGGTCTTCTGCTACACCCCAGCCTGGCAATCAGACACAGCTTCTTCTGTAGTCAGTTTTCACAAGAAAAGCCCCACTGGTAACATTTCCTGATTTTAGTAGCCTTTGTTGACAATCCTGGGGCAGTGGGGGAGGGCTCACTCAGGAAGTTGCCCTCCTCTGATCTCTCCCTGGCTGTGGCTCACTCTCTCCCGATCCCTCCCACGACTCTTTACCCCTCTTCCCCTCACTAGTCCTGTTGGAGGTCTCAGCTTCTACCCCTGGTGCTTCGCTAGATATTTCCCAAAGGAAATCTGGCGTATAAAACGACCTCCATCTTGTTACATGCTGTGCAAAGATTTTAGCATAGGTTCCCAAGAGGCACCATGTGTGTTAGGGAAGAGCGCCCGCCGGGAAAGCCAGGACACCTGCGTTCCGCTAGGCCTGCCTCTTACTCTCTGTGTGACCTGGTCTAAGTCATGTGGCCTGTCTGATCCTCAGTTTCCCCATTTGTATAATAGAGACAATAACCCCTGTGTCCCCTTCCTCAGAGGCTGCCACATTTGTCTCCCACGTCCCCCTGACATCCTGGAGGGCTCAGTGGCTCCAGAGTCCCTGCCTTCAGCAAAATGCCCACGAGATTACAAATCGGGTGTTACGCGCCCACGAGGGCCTTACACAAGAGACCTTCAGAGGAGCAGAGTACTTTGCATGCAATGACTTAAGCACTTTGTCAAATGCATATTTTGATACAAATATTGGCCATGCTATCATGTATGTCTGGACTATTCCAGCCACGTCACCCTTCCGCATGGGGGGCCTGAGCAGACATAAGGGTATTCTCAGGCCTGAAGGCTTGCGAGGGGGGAACCCTGGCCGCCTGGATGCTGGTAGGGGTGTCTTCACTGAACATTCACATACCTGGTGCCACCGGGCCCGTTATATGAGCTCATTATCCCTTCACTGCCTACAACCACCGTGAAGATAAGGTATTTTTATCTCTAGTTCAGAAAGAAGGAAACTGAATTTCTGAGAGATCAAGCAACTTGCTCCAGGCCCCTGTTAGTAAGTGCGTCTGATTCCAAACTTATGAATGCCTGACTCCAAAACTCATTATTATATTGTTACAAGCAAGGGTAGAGGTGGTCGTTCATCTTAGCAGACGAGCAGCATCTATGCTTTTTTGCTCCCACCTGTTCTCTTGAACCACAGCAGGAGGTGTAAGCTTGGAGGAATGATGTATTAGAAGACCTTTAGGGTTACTGCCAGCATTTTGAGAGGTTATGAATCCCGTTCTTCAGCCACAAGTTAAACTGAGTGCTCACGAAAGGGATTTCTTTGTTCCTCGTTTTGCTTCTTCCTTTATTTAGAGCAGGAGTCTCTGGAGTGTGGCATCTGTGACCACACTCCATCAGGTGTGAGGGTAAAATACTAGACGGGAAGGTGACGTTGCCAGTGTCTGAAGGCCTGGCCTGGAAGCCAGCATCCTGGATTCCGTAGGTCGGGTGGTCACAGCGTCCATCCAGACTCAAGAGGAGGACAGAGACCCCGCCTCTAATGGAAGCAGTGCCACAGGATGTCTGGCAGAGGACATTTATAGGAGCTACTTGCTGAGTTCCTTTCGCCACCACCTCCATCCATGAGCTGGAGGGACTGACCCTCCAAATACTCCATACACTCCAGGGTGTTTAAAAAAAATCCTAAATCATTAGAGCTAAAGACATAGGCAATCACTTGAATTTAGCATTTTTCTTCTGCTATGAACCAAGCTGAAAACTTAATGATGGAGTGAATGTAGGCTCCCTAGAGTTTGTTGTCTATCTCATGAAACTAGAAAGAAAGGGTAGATTATTATATCCCCACATACTCTGAAATGTGTAGGTGAGCCCTGACGGGCAAGGTGTTCTACTTCTGTCACTTAACGTCATAACAATAGCTGGCAGCTTCTCTGCACACAGAGTCCTGGCTAGGATGCTCAGTTTAGCTAAAGTGTAGAGTCTGTGGGAAGGAGGGATGGGAGGTGATGCCGGAGAGAAAAGAGGGGCAGATCATGAAGAACCTTTGTATTGTTTGTTCGAGCTGCCCTAACAAAGTACCACAATGGAGCAGCTTAAACAACAGAAATCTATTGTCTCACAGCTCTGGAGGCTAGAAGTCCAAGATCAAGGTGTCGGCAGGGTTGGTTCCTTCCGAGGACTCTGAGGTCAGCCTGTCCCCTGCCTCTCTGCCAGCTGCTGCTGGTCTGCTGGTGGTCTTTGGTGTTCCTTGGCTTGTAGGAGCGTCACCCTGACCTCTGCTTCCATCCTCATCTCAGCATTCTCCTCGTGTACATATCTGTGTCCAGATTTCTTCTTTTTGTCAGGTCACCAGCCCACCCTGATGACCTCATTTTAACTAGATTCCCTCTGTAAAGACCCTACCTCCAAATAAGGTCACATTCTGAGGTACTGGGGGTTAGGACTTCAACATATGAATTTTGTGGGAAACAGTTCAACTTCTAACAGCCTTGTAAAGCAGCAAAAGAAAGTTGAGACTTTGTCAGAGTTTTTATTAAGATCATGTAAGATATGTTTATGAAAGCACTTCACAAACTGTGAAGTACAACACAGATGTGAGCTATTGCTGTTTTAATTGCTATGTATTTTACAGTTTTTCAGCCTATTTCTTCCCATTTTCCTCTGATGTTTGGACATTGCAGAGTAGGCTGTGTAGAAAGTGAAGAAGGCAAAATGTTTCTGCTACCACAGGATTATTAAACGAGAGAGAATAATTCTTCTAAATTATTAGGATCTACTAATTAATTTCTGGTTTTCTGAGGGAATCCAAGAAACTTCCTCCAGAATATTTGTTGGACTTATCAAGACTATTGTACTCAAGGCCACTGGGCTTATTATGTATGAAATTGAAATGTTCTGTTAAAGGAAACCTAGCAGCTTCCATTCTACACTTGAATGAAAAAGCCTGAGGACCACTCTCTTTGGAATGTCACATTTAAAATATAGAAAAGGGTTTATATTCAGAGAGGCAGAAAATAGGGTAGAGTTCTATTAGACTAAGAATTAAGATTAGCCCTAAAAGAAATGCCTTTCTAAGATGCAAACAAGATTAATTTTCAAGTGATTTCTTTTTTCTTTGCCTGTATGATATTTTTCGGGGAGCAATTTTGTTTGCTTTGAAAACTATCACCACCGGGTGTCTAAGAAATCCCTTGGTTGCTTTTTCATCTGGTTACAACCCACCAATCCCCCTTCCTTCCCCAGCCTCTTATATTTTCACAACAATAGAAGATCAAAATTCATTTAAACAGGATGTAAAACACCCATAAAACAGAGCAAATAACGTTATAGGAAACAAGCCACTCATCCATTCTGAATGGATTTGTTGCTCTGCCTAGGTATAGAATGACTTTATTCCTCAATGGATTTGATGTGGTTCATAAAACCACATAAATTACAATAGGATTAAGTAACAATAGAGAGAATGCGGGTCCAGGAGAGAACTTGAGTGATAAAATTAGAAAACTAAGGGTAGGTTTAATACAGTGACATGCATACCACCTGGTCCCGTGTCCTTGTCGGAGGTGGACTTCAGATGGATGGTACCCATCTTCTCAGTGGCCAAGGCACTCATCACAGGTGTCTGGGCTCGCTAAGATTATACAGCTAATGAGCTCCTCACCTGAGCAGCTTCCCCAAGTCTTGTCTGCAGGGAGATTTATTCCTTGGAGCCTCATAAAGAGGATACTGAGATGACGGGCAGGGCTGGTAGATGAGTAGTGGGTACCATGTGCTTGACTTCTTGTGTCATCCCTCAGTGAGGTCAGTGGTATAACACTAAGAACTAATTTTTAAAAAGCCAAGTCCGAAAAACATGGTTCAAGTCAAACTTTCTGATGGTCTGACTCCATCTAACTGAGAATAACCAGAGCAGCGTTTCTGAATCTTTTGGGGGTTATGGGCTCTTTTAGTTAGAAGAATAATGGCAAATATAAACTGAGCAGGTGCTGTGGACATGCATTGTTCAAAGTGCTTTACCCAGACACCTGAGATGATCTGGTTTACTCTGCACGGCAACACCTGGCATAGGTACTGTTATTGTGCCCCCGTTGCAGGTTAGGAACTTGAGGCCCCCAAAGATAAGCACCTCACCCGAGGTCATACACTTACGGAAGGAGGTATGATTCAGGCAGTGAGTGGGTGGCTCACTCCCTGCACAAGCAGAGAAGTTGGCCAGGGAATCCCTGCAGAAAACTGCTCAGGGCTGTCCCAACACGTGGATGAATGAGTGTTTTGCCTACAATAACCATTTTAGCCAGGAAATAATTGTTCCAGTAACACCACGTTGGCCATACGAAAATTTCAGTAAAGCAGCTGCAGTGTACAGTGTATCTTCCTTTTAAATGGTGTGGTTTCCTGGCAACCTCCCTAGATGAACTCTGCAAAATGTGCCCCCAGATATCTGATTGACTTGATCTGTTGCATAGAGTTAGTGCATCCGAGCAACTAAAGGTTGGAGGATCTCTGAGATTGATGATGGGATTTTGATTTTAGAATAGTTGACCTAACACTATTCTTTCTACTATTCTCAATTGTCTATTGAAGCAATATCTCCTGACAATAAAACCAAGAACAGAAGAGAAACTTGCCATTTTTCTTATCATTCACATGGAAGTCAACCAAAGGGTGAAGCCATTGTTCTACCACCTGAAAAGAGGCTCCTGACATTGACCCTTGAAGTGGTTTATGAAGCAGTTCTGAGTAAGCCTTAGTAACCACGGAGTGATATTGAGTTCATAGAGCTTTCCAAAAATAATAATGCTCGTTATAGCTAATGGTGTGACAGTACTCTTCTGAGACCTTTGCATGGATAATTTAATTTATTCTCCACACCCCATGAGTTTATTACTATTATTACCATCCTTATTGTACAGATAAAGGAACTGAAGCCCTTTCCACAAAGTGCACAAGCATTTTATGCCAGTCAGATTTCTCTACAAGGTGATCGAAGGTACTTTTCCATGTGGAAAATCTGGACTACAGTTGACTCAAAGACCTAAAAAGACAGAATATCAGAATATTTTAAAATTATAAAGTTTAGAAGGGATCTCTGATGGAACAGTGGACTTATAATTTGGAGTAACAAGTAATAGCCGTCATTAAGAAAATGCTATGGACTGGGAATCCCCTGGCGGTCCAGTGGTTAGGACTCGGTGCTTTCACTGCAGTAGCCTGGGTTCAGTCCCTGTTTGGGGAACTAAGATCCCACAAGCTGCGCAGCACGGCCAAAAAAAAAAAAAGTTATGGACTCACAAATGTCTTGCGGTGATGCTGAGGTGCACCACCCAGGCCCGGCTTCAGGCCAAAGGCTGCGTTTCCCCAGCTGCTGGGCATGTCACTGCTGAAGGCTCGCAGCTGAGTCCCTCTTACACCAGGGGCAGCCAGCATCCTATGGCTGGTCAGGTCTGAGGTGTAAAGACCCAGCCCCCTGCCTCGCCCTTGGATGTCTCTGAAAGGCCACCCCACCTCCAGAGCTTCCTCCGGGATCAGCTGAGGCTTCTTTGGTTCCTAAGGAGCAGTTCAGCTCCTCCCTCTCCTCTGTCCTGCTGCCCTCACACCCTAGAACAGCACTCTTCCCAAGGGCACACTTTAATAAACATCATGCAAACACGTTTTGATCTCAGAATCTGTTTCTTGGGGTACCTGACCTATGATTTCTATCTTCGTTTACGATTTTCCTTTCTTCAATTTTATTTTTTTTTAATTTTTTAATTTTATTGAAGTATAGTTGATTTACATTGTGTCAATTTCTGCTGTACAGCAAAGTGATTTAGTTATACATATAGATACACATTCTTTTTTAAATATTCTTTTCCATTGTCATTTATCATAAGATATTTAATGTTCTCTGTGCTATACAGTAGGACCTTTTTGTTTATCCATTCTATACATAAAAGTTTACATCTGCTGACCCCAACCTCTCACTCCTTCCCTTTCCCAACCCCCTCCCCCTTGTCAGCCACCAGTCTGTTCTCTGTGTCCATGATTCTGTTTCTGTTTCATAGGTAGGTTTGTGTCATATTTTAGATGCCACATATAAGTGATATCATATGGTTTTTGTCTTTCTCTTTTTGACTTACTTCACTTTGTATGACAATCTCTAGATCCATCCATTGTTGCTGCAAATGGCATGATTTTGTTCTTTTTTATGGCTGAGTAGTATTCCATTGTATATATGTACCACTTCTTCTTTATCCATTCATCTGTTGATAGACATTTAGGTTGTTTCCATGTCTTGGCTATTGTGAATAGTGCTGCTGTGAACATAGGGGTGCATGTATCTTTTTGAATTACAGTTTTGTCTGGATATATGCCCAGGAGTGGGATTGCTGGATCATACAACAACTCTATTTTTAGTTTTCTGAGGAATCTCCATACTGTTTTCCACCGTGGCTGCATCAGCTTACATTCCCACCAACAGTGTAAGAGGGTTCCCTTTTCTCCACACCCTCTCCAGAATTTGTTATTTGTAAACTTTTTAATGATGGCCATTCTGACCGGTGTGAGGTGGTACCTCAACGTAATTTTGATTTTCATTTCTCTAATAATTGGTGATGTTGAGCATCTTTTCATGTGCCTATTGCCCATCTGTATTTCTTCTTTGGAGAAATGTCTATTTAGGTCTTCTGCCCATTTTTCAATTGGGTTGTTTATTTTTTTGCTGTTGAGTTGTATGAGCTGTTGGTATATTTTGGAAATTAATCCTTTGTTGGTCACATCGTTTGCAAATATTTTCTCCCATTCTGTAAGTTGTCTTTTTGTTTTGTTTATGGTTTCATTTGCTGTGCAAAAGCTTGTAAGTTTGATTAGGTCCCATTTGTTTATTTTTGTTTTTATTTTTATTACCTTGGGAGACTGACCTAAGAAAATTGGTTCGATTTATGTCAGAGAATGTTTTGCCTACGATCTCTTCTAGGAGTTTTATGGTGTCATGTCTTAGGTTTAAGTCTTTAAGCCATTTTGAGTTTATTTTTGTGCATGGTGAGAGTGTGTGTTCTAACTTCATTGATTTACATGTGGCTGTCCACCTTTCTTCAATTTTAAATCAATGAAAGATTGCTTTCTCATTTCACACAAGATATCTATTAAATTAGTTTTTTATGAATAGATCTATTCTTCTTATATCCCACTGCTTTATGGAAGAAATACTTCTGTAATTGCATCTTGATAAAACTACTATGATTTTACTTTGTGACTTTGTATGCACACAACACCACACACACACAATGACCAAGAAATTAATATATGTGTATTTATACAAAATTAAAATCATATGTAACTTCATGAAATAATGATACAAATTTGAACAAAAATATAGACATAAAGGTAAAAATGTTTTGCATACATAAAATTATTATGTGGAACTCTATAGACATATAGACTAAATATAAACAAACTATAGACACACAGACAAGAACATAGCCATGAGCATAGATATGCAATTTTGCTGTTGGATCGTGTTTTCAGAATAACACTTCTTTTTTCCTGCACTGCGGGCACTTCACCTTTCTCAGGAGGATAGGTGAAGTGAAGCTGTTTAATTACGGCTTAAATCAGCTGCTGGGATAGTTCAGGGAAGGTTATAACTATGTGCTGCAGATATGCTGCAGAATACTGCAGGGCGGTGAGTACATCTTTCTTTCTGAGCCTTTTGTCAAGGGCTTGCTTTCTGTAGAGGCGAGCATGCTACAGAGTTGGGTGAGAGGTCCCTTTGAACGTTCTGAATTTCTTCTCTTCGTGTGAATGCAGGCCAGAAGAGCCACTCACTCAGATGCTTTGTATTGAACATGATACACAACCAGATTTTTTGAAACATATGAATAAATGTTGGTCTCTTCCTTGGGCAAACTTTTTTTTACCATTTTTAAAAAAAGAGACTATATGTGTGGGCAATATGAACATGAGTCTTGTCCTTGGTAGTCCTGTCAGGCTGTATCTTGCCCTGAGTTGCTTTTTCAGTCCAGCATTAGAGAGATCCGCACTCCCTTGCCAGTGGCTCTTAACAACAGTGGTGTGTACTGATGAGAGAGCTGGCGGAATAAAGTGTGTAGTCTGAGACAGCATCATTCCTGTTAGTCCTGTAGTCAACTCACCCAGTCTCGTGTGTTGAATGAAACCTAATTTGAACTCAAGACCAGGACCCTGGAAGAGGACAGTGAAAGGTAAATTCTTTTAGTTAAGGTCTCTGATCATCTGATCAGATGGAATTCTCATCTTGGGAATTCCCATGACATTCAACCTAGAGATGCCTGACAGCTGATTGAGGGGTGTGTGAGTGTGTGTGTGTGTGTGTGTGTGTGTGTGTGTGTGTGTGTGTATGAAAGAAGAGTGAGAAGGTGTAGAATGGGAAAGGGGTGTTGAAAAGAATGTTGTCATTAATGAGTCATGTGACAATATCCCCACAGGTAAAAAGGATGCGTATCTATGTGCAAATTAAAAGTGACGGCTAAAAAAGTCCAAATTGAAAAATAAACGAGAAATGAATGATAAATTGTGAATGATTATTTTTTTACATTATATTGGCTGTGCTTTTGGATACTAGCATAAACTGGAGGCTCAGATGGTAATTTTCCATTTCTTCAAATCCTACCCTGGTTACTAAAACTCTATTTACCTTGGTGATGACCTTCTAATTTTATATTCATCAGCCTTCCTAAGGTACCATTTTACATTCTCATGGATTATGCTGTGAGAAAAAAATTCTCAAAACAAACATCTGGGTGGGGTTTTTTTTGGGTATTCACATTTCATATTCTATTACTTGCCTCTGTCATCTCTTCTAGGAATAATGATTTTTTGCTAACCTAGTTGAATCTTCTTAGGTTTGAACCAACTGCCTTTACTCTTTTGAATGAGTTTAATTTGCACTGCAACTTTTTCTTTTTGCCGACTCTTCGAAGATTGCAATCAACTCCTTTTTGGCCTTCACTGTACATTTTCAAGTTATTGATTCACTTGCTATGTGGTATATAAATGAAGCTTACAAATGCAGTTTCTTTGGTTCTTTGGTTTTTTTTTTTCTTCCCTTCAGCTCTCTGATGTCCCAGCAATTCTAACTCTACATTCACAGTATCTCGGCCCATTAGCAGCTAGGATTTGTTTGAGCACAGTGAACTATATTTCCTTGCTCTAATGAAGCACACAAAATATAACTTCTATCTCCTCAGCAGGCTACCCTTTCTAAAGAGGGCAGAGCAAATGTGCTCTGAGAGCAGAGAATGCTCTTAATGAACTCAAAGGGTATGAAACTCAACAGTTCGTGTTCACTGGGTCAGCTGCTCCTGTCTGCACAGAGCCCTACTGGCCTTTTGAATGGACACATTCACTCTCTTTGAGTTTTGGTTAGTTTCGTGCATTGGTGACCTGGATAACACAGTCAGCTATGGTTTCAAACCCCATTTTGCATTTTCTGAAATGGAAGATTCAGAGATTTTGAAGAGTTCACAGCCTGAATGAAGGTCACAAGATATCGTGATTAGATATATACAATGGAATACTACTCAGCCATTAAAAAGAGTGAAATAATGCCATTTGCAGCAACATGGATGGACCTAGAGATTGTCATACTGAGTGAAGTAAGTCAGGCAGAGAAAGAGAAATATCGTATGATATAGCTTATATGCAGAAGCTAAAAAAAAATGGTACAAATAAACTTATTTACAAAACAGATTCACAGAGAACGGACTTATGGTTACCATTGGGGAAGGGTTGGGGAGAGGGATAGTTAGGGAGTTTGGGATTGACATGTACACACTACTATGTTTAAAATGGATAACCAGGACTTCCCTGGTGGCACAGTGGTTAAGAATCCGCCTGCCAATGCAGGGGACATGGGTTCGAGCCCTGGTCCAGGAAGATCCCACATGCCACGGAGCAACTAAGCTTGTGCACCACAACTACTGAGCCCGAACACCACAGCTACTGAAGCCCGTGCGCCTAGAGCCCCTGCTTCGCAATAAGAGAAGCCACTACAATAAGAAGCCTGCGTACTGCAATGAAGAGTAGCCTCTAGGGCTTCCCTGGTGGCGCAGTGGTTAGGAATCTGCCTGCCAATGCCGGGGACACGGGTTCGAGCCCTGGCCTGGGAAGATCCCACATGCCGCGGAGCAACTAAGCCCGTGAGCCACAACTACTGAGCCTGCGCGTCTGGAGCCTGTGCTCCGCAACAAGAGAGGCCACGATAGTGAGAGGCCTGCGCACCGCGATGAAGAGTGACCCCCGCTTGCCACAACTAGAGAAAGCCCTCGCACAGAAACGAAGACCCAACACAGCCAAAAATAAAAAAAAAAAAAAAAAAAAAAATCACTGTTTAAAAAAAAAAAAAAAAAAAAAAAGAGTAGCCTCTGCTCACCACAACTAGAGAAAGCCCATGCACAACAGTGAAGACCCAACGTGGCCAAACATAAACAAACAAATAAATAAGCAAAAAATTTTTTAAAAGGTGTCTTAAAAAAATAAAATAAAATAGATAACCAACAAGGACCTACTGTATAGCACAGGGAACTCTGCTCAATATTATGTAACAACCTAATTGGGAAAAGAATTTGAAAAAGAATAGATACATGTATATGTATAACTGAATCACTTTGTTGTACACCTGAAACTAACATAACATTGTTAATCAACTGTAGTCCAATATAAAATAAAAATTAAAAAAAATAAAAGAAATAGAAATTGGATGTAGAAGCCACATCTAAGTGAAGTTTCTTAAAATAACGATGTGCTGTTACATGGAATGTTGGGGGACGAAGCCTGGGCTGTTATTGCTGGAGCATGGGGGAGGGGAATGGATTAGGGATATATTGCAGGTGAAGTCTGGGAGCCAGAATCCCACCTGGATGGGGCATTTTAAAAATAGCCAGATAAGGAGATTGACATTCTTCAAGAAGATACGTGCCCATCAAAGGCAATGCGATCATATTTGTGTTTGGAAGTATCGGATGAATATGTCTGAGTTGACGTGAAAGAGCTTCATTGCCTTTCACTTCAACACACAGGAATGTCAGAAAATTATGAAAATGTAATAACATGGGCCAAGTTCAAAATCAAGAAATGGGACTCCTCAGCTGTCAGGAATAAAGAAGAACTCAAAGTCAGATCAGTGAGCAGGGACTGAAGCTTAAATGGACCATGAGAGAAAGCAGTAAGGATGCAGGCCTTAACTGCTGCAACTGAAGTTTTAAGTCCCACTGGAGAGGGAGTTTAGCCACAATCTCAGATCTGAGCTACATGCACCAAACCAGGAGTCACAGTGGGCTGCCTAGCTGCCTAGCTCATTAAAAACAGGACAAGAAAACTGTGCACTGGCTCAGAGACTTGGTGACAAAGCTCAGAGACTTGGTGACAAAGCTCTAGGGCAATAGGGGAAAATACCACCAAAGAGAAATGAGAACTCCAGGCTATTGTCACTGCAGAGTTATACTATCTAGGTGACAGGGAACCCAGTATTGAGAGATTAACATGAAAAACGGTTCTGGAAGAGGAGGAAGTAGTAAACCTCTAGCAGAAGCAACTACAGCCATCACATTGATACTCATCCCAACAGAACTCTAATGGAAAACAACCCCACTGAAAATGAGGTCACCTTCAAAAAGTATAAACCATAAGGATAATGAAGTACCATTGAGAGAATTAGAAGACCCAACAAATGGTAGAATGTAGGTTCCAAGAACTAGAAATGATAGAATAACCAGAAATATCAACATATGTATATTTAGAATGTTCAAAGAACTAAAGAAAATAAGAAACACCACAGGGCAAGTACAGAACTGTATAGAAGTAGGTATATTTGAAAATAACCAACAGACTTTCTAAAATTAGAACTGTAGTCATTTAAATAAAAACGGTAATTGGGTGGAATAATAGACCAAACAGATACAAATGAATTGGAATATTAATCTGAGGAAATAATGGAGAATTTAGTGCAGAAAGGTAGAGATGGAAAATATATAAGTGAAGTTACGTTCTATCAAACTCTCAAAAGCCAGAGACAAACAGAGAAAGACAGTCTATCACAAGGCATGTGTAAGAATATTTATGGCAGGATTATTCATCATAGTTCCAACTGGGGACAACCCAAATGTCCATTATGTAGTGTATACATATAGTGGAGTACTATACAGCAATGAAAAATAATTACCAACTACTAAATGCAAAAACATGGATGAACCCCATAGATATAATGCTGAGTGCAAGAAGTCAGATACAAAAGAGAACTTTCTTTCTTTCTTTCTTTCTTTCTTTCTTTCTTTCTTTCTTTCATTCAGCTAGCATTCAAAAATAGGCAAAATTAATCTATGGTGATAGAGGTCAAAATAGTGGTGATGGAGGGCAATGACTGGGAGGGGGCAGGTGCAAAGGAGGTTCTGACAATGCCTATATCTTGATCTAAGGGGTAGTGACACAAGTGTGTTCAGTTTGTAAATATTCATCAAGACATACCTTTAAGATAAGTGCCATTGGGCTTCCCTGGTGGCGCAGTGGTTAAGAATCTGCCTGCCAATGCATGGGACACGGGTTCGAGCCCTGGTCTGGGAAGATCCCACATGCCACGGAGCAACTAAGCCCGTGAGCCACAACTACTGAGCCTGCGCATCTGGAGCCTGTGCTCCGCAACGGGAGAGGCGGCGACAGTGAGAGGCCCATGCACTGCGATGAAGAGTGGACCCCGCTCGCTGCAACTGGAGAAAGCCCTCGCACAGAAACGAAGACCCAACACAGCCAAAAATAAAAATAAATAAATAAATAAATATATTTTAAAAAATAAATAAATAAAAAAGATAAGTGCCATTTATTGTATTTATCTTATATCTCTGTGATAAAGTTAGCAAGCAAACAAATAAATATAAAACACAAAGCAATACTGTATATTGTATATGGATACATAGTATATATACATATATCTGTAATCGTGTGTGTGTGTGTGTGTGTGTGTGTGTGTATTGACATATGCGTGTATGTGTGTCTTAAAAGTATAGATACTGGAACGATACACCCAAATTCTTAAAATTGTCTTTGGGGCAGGAGGGAAAGGAGTAGGGCTGGAAAGGGAACAAAGGTGAATTCAGTTTTGTCTGAAATGCTTCATTTCTTCTTAGAAGAAAATTATATTTACAGCAAAAGCTACATTGTGTTAATTCTTTGTTTTTTTCTTACATGATTTTCTGTATGAGTGTTTTAAACTTTTTAAAACACACAGTTAAAATGAGAGGAGAGTTCATCCTTACTGCGACATGAGGATGAGAATTGGAGGGCGAAGACTGGAATTGGAGTTGTGATTTAGGAAATTGTTGTACTATTCTACATGAAAGATGGTGAAGGCATGAACCAGGGCGATAGTAGAGGGGAGAAAGTGGAACATTAATCCCAGAGGTTTTTTTTTTGGCTGAGTTGCGTGGCATGCAGGATCTTAGTTCCCCAACCAGGGATCAAACCCGTGCCCCCTGCAGTGGAAGTGCAGAGTCTTAACCACTGGACCACCAGGGAAGTCCCAATCCCAGAGATATTTAGGAGGTTGGATTATAAGACGTTTGCAGTGGCCTGAGTTGGGAGACAAGGCAGCGAGCAGACCCACAGGAAATTCTGAGGTTTCTAACCTGCTTTCTGAGAGTATGCCGTGCATGCACTATCTGAGAGGTGGGAACAGGAAGAGTGTGCATTTAGTATAGCTACAAGGGGAGCAGTATAGCAGGAGTGGAGGATTAAAATACTGTTTGAAACTTACGTTTGAGATGTTAGCTGGACACTCAGGTGGATATTTACATAAGGCAATTGGAAATATAGATCTGATTTGGTAGAAATCTATATAAATAATGAAGTTATATTTGACTACTTAGAGAAAGGCAATGGAGAAATGTCAATCCCTATTTCTTGTTCTTCGTAATGTTGTGAGAGAATATATTTATAATTTAGATAATTAGGTGTATATACACGGTAACTATTACTAATAGCATATATTAGTGTTAATTCATGTGAACTCCTTGGAAACAAGGGGTTCACTTTATTTCTGTGTCTTCCATTGGGCTTAACACAAACTGTAGTAGGAGCTTGGTATAAGGTTGATGGATGAAATAATGAGAATAATTATTCTTGCTCCTTTGGCTTTTAAAAATCAGCTTCATTGGGATATAGTTCACATATCATACAATTCACTCGAAGTGCACAATTCAGTGGCTTTTAGTATATTCACGGAATTGTGCAACCATCACCACAATCTTAGAACTTTATCCTTATCCCAGAAAGAAGCCCCATGCCTAGTAGCTGTCACCCCCCTTCAGCACCCCTCCCCCAATCCACTTCCCACCCTGGCCTTAGTTAACTACTAATCTATTTCCTATCTACCTCTCTAGATTTGCCTATTCTGGATATTTCATATAACTGGAATCATGCAATATGTAGTTCTTTATGACTGACTGCTTTCCCTTTCAAGGTTCATCCATGTTGCAACACAGATCAGTACTTTATTTCTTTTTATTGCCGAATAGTAGTCCATTATATGGGTATATCACATTTTATTTATCCATTTATTGGTTGATGGATAATTGGGTTGTTTTCACTTAGGGTATTATGAATAATGCTGTTATGAACATTCATGTACAAATTTTTGTGTGGACATATGTTTTCATTTCTCTTGGGTATGTACCTAGGAGTGGAATAGCTGGGCCATATGGTAACTTACTGCTTAACCATTTGAGGAACCACTAGATTATTTTCCAAAGTAGCTGCACCACCAGCAGTGTATGAGGGTTCCAATTTCTCTACATACTCTCCAGTACTTACTATTATTTGATGTTTTGACTATAGCCATCCTAGTGGGTGTGAAGTGGTATTTCACTGTGGTTTGGGTTTGCATTTCCTTGGTGGCTAATCATGTGAGCATCTTTTCCTGTGCCTGTTGGGCATGTGTATGTCTTCTCTGGACAACAATATCAGTTCCTTTGACCTTTTTTCAAAATGGGTTATTTGTCTCTTTATTAATGAGTTGTAATAGCTCTTTATATATTCTAGATACAATTCCCTTAGAAGACATATGGTTTGCAAAAATGTCTTCCTAGTCTGTGAGTTGTCTTTTCACTTTCTTGATGGTATCCGTTGAAGCACAAAATTTTGATGATGTTCAGTTTATTTATTTTTTTGTTTGTTGCTGGTGTGATTTGATGTCATATCTAAGAAACCATTGCCTAAACCAAGGTCACTCTCCCTTGGTTTTTAAAAAATAACTTTTATTACTGTTTGGTTACCTTGAGTAACTTTCTGTTTTGTTTCATAACAGCCCTTTTTTAATGTATATATACCTTGTACAGTCTTTGCTTCTCTTTCTCTCTGTAATTATCCACCTTTGAAAAAGATCCTCATGTATATAATGGTTTGATCCTGTTTTTCTCACTTAACATTTTGTAGTGATATTTTCCAATATCATTCAAAATGTTTGGAAAAGATCACATAAAATAGCAGTAAATCCTACTGTGTAATTTATGTACCATAATGTATTTAGTCATTTCCATACTCTTGCACATTTATAACTTGCTTTCAATATTGTGGTATTACTATTAAAGGCTAGTAAATGTGCATATAAATATACCATGGTCCAAATGCCTAGTTTTTACCTAGGATAGATTCTAGTTAAGAGGTGGAGTTACTGGATCAAAGGGCATGAACATCTTTCTAGACTGAATGCAACTTGCTTTTCAGAAAGGTGTGCCAATTCACACTCTCCTAGTTAGTGCCTGTTTCATTGTATCCTTATCAGTATGAATATTATTTTAAAAAATCAGGTAGCAACTGTAGGACCCTTCTCTTTGATGCCCTAATCCACTCATTTACTTAAAGCTTGAGAATGTAGCTGCCAATTCCATTATGATATAGTCCCCAAGGAAGCCAGAAAGTCTACCAGAGCTTTCACAGTAAATACTGTGACTTTTCAGTGACTTCACACTTCATTTAAAAACGAACAAAACATTTACCAGGTCATTAGCAAGCAGATTTTTAAGGAGCTGGAGAAAAATCTCTCAGAGAGATAATTTCTGAGCTAGGGTTGTCTTATTTTGGGGGGAGGGGGTGGGATAGGAATTATTGACACAAATGAACAATTTAGAGGCAAGCATCGATTTATGGGAAGAATTAGCAAATCATCTTGCTCACTAGATTTCCAGGACTCCGGCTTACTCTTAAACTGAGAGGCACTTAACATCATAGTGTCCAGGCAGGCAGATCAGTGTTAGAACCCAGGTGCTACCACTTTCTGGCAGTGTAGCCTTAGGTTGGCTTTAACTGCACATGAAGCATTTAGCATAGCTAAGCACATACTAGGTACTCAATAAATGTTAGCTATTTTCCATTATTATTCATCTTTTTATCCCCAAAAGGGCAGGAAGCACTGGGGAGAGCTGATAACAAGTGCTCAATACAGTTATTAAATGAGTATATAAATAAGTTACGGAAAAACTAAAAGGGATGTGTATGGAAGGAATCTCCCAGTTTTTCATATTATCAGCCTCTCATAATCCTCCATCTCACGTTTGAAACTATGCTTCCTTGGTGAGATTTTACTCTGAAATAAACCATTATTTGTAGCCTGTCATGTTTATACGTTTTCTTGCAGGGATATGCATTGTGTTTTAGTTTTGCTATTTTAAATCATTTAGCAGATAAAAAAAAAAGGGAAAAAAATCACTTAGAGTCTGATTTAATCAAGAGGCACAGGATGAAGTGAAAAATCCAGTGTTGTTCTGCTCCTTGGCTTTATTGAAGGCTGCCAAAAGGTATAAATTAAGAGACCTTTCCTTTTAGGTAAGACCTTTCCTTACCTTTTATCATATTTTATGGCTCTGATAAATTCCCCAGGCTAAGCGGTGGTCAGAGAAAAACATGTGAGTGAGAATACGAGGATCCTTTCTCCACAACTGCATCTTTCCATTGAGTAGATGAGATAACGGATTTGAAAGTGCCTCAAGAAAAGTTAAATTTTATAAATCTAAAGTATTATTATTATAATGTAGGGGATATAAGCGCAGCAAAAATATGAAAAAGTTAAAATTGAGCCAAAGTTTCTTTTTTTGTCATTTCATAAGGTCTTAACAGCCAGAGGGATTGTTAGAGGTTTTATGGTCTAAATATCTCACTTTTATATATGAAAGAAGAGTCAAGTGACTTTATCAAGATCACATTGTTTAAAACCAAAGTTCTTTTGCTCTCTATAAAAATAATGGATAGTAAAAATTAAAATTTAAAGTGTTCATAAAAGACTGTATTCTTTATCTTCACAATGCAAGAAAATATAAACTTATATAGTTCATTTCTAATGAGTTTGAATGCATTTTAAATGTCATTGTCCTAAGGTGAATTAAAAAGTCTGAAATGAGAAATTTCAATTATGGAGGCTTCATTGGAATTGATCAGTTTAGTGTTTTGAAAATGTTTTTGCTGCATAAGCAGTGCAAAGTTTAAATTCCCAGTCTCTACACTTACTGTGAGTTAGCCAAACAGCCTTGTTCTTTGGAAAACTGCTTTGAAGATCGTAAGCAGGGTGTGATCTTCTCTGGAGGTTAATTTATGTTGAAATTAATAAAGGTTAATGAAGTCTTTTAGGAACGTCCTTTTTTTCCTGTGGGGCCCCATACTTAAAGTTAAGCCCTTCCCTTAAGCAAAACCTTAAGAAAGTTGTTTCATGGTAGCCAGCATTCATTTTACTTGGAGCTATAAAAGTTCTGCATGCAAGGTAGTGAGTGACATTTTGAATACACAAAAACAAACACTAGGTTGCAATTTTTTTGCAAATATTACTTTGATTCTTAGGAGGTGTACTTCCCCACACCCACATTTGGATGATACTGTATTTAAAGTACAATTCTCCTTTATCCAACCCTATCTGGAAAGGCTGAAGAGTGGAGGAGTGAGAAACCTAAACCACTTTAGAGAGAAAATACTAAATTTTACATTATAACTTGAAGGGCAAATGGATGCGTGGTTGGAGAGTAAAGCTTTTGTATCGTTTATCACTAACTAGAGAGACCTAGTCAGGAGGTGAGCATCAGAAATTGTCACTATTCTTTATGCAACAGAGTAGGGCACACAGAAATTCTGGAAAGCAAGCAAAGACAAGGAGAGGGAAATGGAAAAAAAGATGACTCTGCTCCTCTCAGGCTACAGCATATACTGCTGTCCCTGCTGCTTTGAACTTGAAATTACAGTGAGCACTGCAGAATATGTGTTGCAGAAGTACTTGACCTCGGATAATCCTACGGAGTTGGGAAGCAAGGTGATCCTTTTCCCCTTGCAAAAAAGACAAAGTCCTAGTTCTTCCAAGAGCAGTGACTATTACATAACACTCATTTTTAATGATTTGAAATCATTTTAATTGGTACTTACCTGGGAAGCTATATCACTTTTCATTTCGCCAACTCTCTCAAAAAGCCATAGTGTATTACCACTCATCGGCAGCTGTGAAAGTATGATAAGACAGGATGATGTATACAAACGATCTCTTCTTCAGAAGAATTCATCCAGAAGAATTGTCAAATTATTTTTAAATGGCTGTAGCTCTTAATGAATCATTGCAGGAGAACTTTAAAGCTTCACTTGCATGAGGGTGGCCTTGCTCTTTGGTAGTTCTGTCATAGAATCGTGGGATGTGTTTGAGCTGGGGCATGCTTTAGGGACTGTCTTTGCAAAAGCACTCCTTTTTCTAATGAGATAACAGAGATCCAGAGGGGTTAGTTAGCTTGAAGTCTATAAAGTAAATTTGAGGGTAAAAGGAGCCTTCGGCAATCCAAAAGCTCACAGTCGCTCATATAATTAATTGTGGAGGAGGCTAATGTCCAAAATTTCTTCAATATTGACAATAGGACATTGGAGATGGGAGCAATGAAGAGATGGAAACAGGCTGTTAAGAGGAGTATTTCATTAACTTTGGCTACAATGTTGGAATAGTAGCAGTCTCATTTTGAGATAGTATTGATATTTCAGAAGAGCTTTTGGCTGATAGCCATGTAGGTTTTCTATGTGAAATATAGGGGCCAGGCTCTCATTCTGAACAGCATTCTGGGAAGGGCTCAAAGGGACTGGTGAAGTCCAAAGTGAAAACTCTTTTGCATTTATTCAAAACCTCAATTTTGAGTCACTCATATTTTCCAGACTCCCTCATGGTAGTCTCTCTCACATGAGGAATAAGGAGGAAGAATCAGCAATCTTAATCTCTGTATTTGGGTCCAGAGACCAAGACACAGGGCATTCTGTGACAGAGGCAAAAACCGAACCTGTATCTGCTCTAGAGCATCTCCTGCTTTTTAGTGCTTGTCTGATCATGATACAGGTGACCAGAATCAGCTGGGGAGAGTGAAAAGCCTTGGTCGCCTTGATGGATGATTTGGCCTTTGGCAGGGTCTAAGAAAGTAGGAAAGAGGCAGGTGAGGTGGGTGGAAGGGGCTGGCCAGACTCTTGAAGAAATCGCCCACTCTTGTGAGCTCTCTTGACAAATGTCATGACCTGGTGACTAATTTCTTGCCCTATGAGGGATTATCTAATAGCCCTAGGATTATTTCATTACTCTTAGTATCAATAAGGCAAAGATGTAAGCTTATAATAATTGCATTCTAATAAAATATTCCTTAGATACCAAATGGGTTTAAAACGATTGTCATTATTCATATTACTTTACCCATATAAATCATAGCATTCCATTTAATACCTCCATTTTAATATTATTTGCATAATATTAAAGTACTATTTGAATTTATTAAGAAAGAGATTGTTGAGCAGAAATTCTATGGAAAAAGATGCCAGGAGCTCCTCATATTTTTCCCTTCTTCTTGCCTGGTAGCAGAACCCTGATATTAGTGGGGCACATGCTACCATGATAAAAGACTTACATGGTCCAGGTCCCTTGCAGCCAGGTAGGGTCACATGATTAGGTTCTATTTAAGATGATGTAAACAGAATTATTGTTTGGGACCTTTCAAGAGGTCTTCTAAAAGAGAGGGGTGTGCCCTTTCTCTGCCCCTTCTCCTTCTTGTTGGCTGAATTTACAGGAGATGGATGGAGCTCTAGGAGGACGTTGAACCTAAAAGTAATATGGGAAAATATGGAGCAGAAGAGATATGGGCCCATAGCTGCCTTGAATCCCCTGCTGCTAGACTTCTTTAGGTGACAGAAAAATTCATGTCATTCTCATTTAAGGCACTACTATTTGGGGATCTCTGGATATATTCAGCCACATATAATCCTAAAGAATACAAGTCTTAAAATATTATGAAAAATGTTTAGCCCATATAGAAAAATCATCAAGCAAAAAGTTTGCCAGCAGACACACAAAAATATGATGTCATTGTAAATGGCAGTTTGCCGTAGTAGTTGGAAAGTTTTCACGTCATAATGTTGAGTTTTTGAACCAGATTTCCGCTTAAATGCTTTAAGGGGGGCCTTGAGAGAGGAATGCTGGACTAATAGCTCAGAAAACTCAATTCTGTACCCCCTGAGTCACTTACTGGTGCCGTGCTCTTGAATAAGCCATCGTGACCTTGGTTTGTCTCTCTGTAAAATACAGATTCTGGACTAAGTTGTCTCCATAATTCTTCTAAGCTCTGTGGGCTATAAATTTATAAAATTACCTGTATCCTTTTAAAACCACTAGAACTGTTTCTGGCCCTAGTAAATATAGGTTAACAAAAATACTTACGGAGTGCCTTGTGTATGTAGATGTCACCCAATTTTGCATTATATGGGAAACCTGTGTGTTGGGGAGAAGAGGACGCAGCAAGTCATAAGATTTTGAATGACCCATGTCTCCTGACTCCTAGTTGAATGCTGTCTCTTCTATCCCATGTTCATTCTCTTACAGAGCTCCACGTATTAAATTGACAGAGGTCTCCTGGCTATGTGGTCTATAGAGCTCTTATTAAATTCCAAAAATTTCATGTAATACCACAAACTACAATTCTACTCTATTATGACTCATCTAAGGCTAATCTGCTTGCTATAACAGTCATTCGACTTCTAATTAACATAAGCTGTGCTTTATCTCACTTATAAAGCTACATGTCAACGAGGGCAAAATAGCCTATTAGTAACTGAATGATCACGTGTCAAAAGAGTTGATGGAACAATTAAATCAGAAAAGACTTTCTGATAGAGACACAGACATAGAGAACAAATGTATGGATACCAAGGGAGAAAGGGGAGAGATGGGATGAGTTTGGAGATTGGGTTTGACATATATACACTACTATGTATAAAATAGATAACTAATGAGAACCTACTGTAGAGCACAGGGAACTCTACTCAATGCTCTGTGGTGACCTAAATGGGAAGGAAATCCAAAAAAAGGGGATATATGTATACATACAGCTGATTCACTTTGCTGTACAGTAGATAGTAACACAACATTGTAAAGCAACTATACTCCAATAAAATTTAATTTAAAAGAAAAAAGAAAAGACTTTCCGGAGAAGGTGAGCTTTGATCTGGAGTTCTAGGGAGGTGACAAATGGGGGTGGTCAGAGAAGTTGGGAAGTCGTGTTAACGGGGCGGCGGTGGGGGGGGGGTGAGTGGTGTTTGCAAAGGGGCTGAGTTGGGAATGATCAAGGGCATGTGACAGATGGCAGCCAGGCTGGCTGTGGGGAGTGGGACCTGAGACCTTTTCTTTCTTTCTCTTTGGGCCCTGACTCTCTTATTAGCATGAAATACACCTTTCAAGCCCAGTGTTTGTTTTGAGTATGGAAGGAGCTCATGGAGAAGAGAGATGGGTGAGAAGCCGACTCTGGTGGAAGTCATTTTAAAGATACAGAGCAAGGAACGGCAAAATCATCACTGCAAGAATGTGTTCCCTTTGCGCAAAGATATTCTGTTTGCATATTTATGTTTAATGCTTCACTGTGTGCTTATGTGGTGGTGATGAGATAAAGTTGCAGAAGGAACTTCGAATTGCCTGACTTTTGAAAGTTAAGTCAGCTGTGACTTTCCAGTAATAAGGTATCTTCATGGGCTTATTTTTCTGGCAGCTGTGTGTGTGTGCGTGTGTGATGTGTATGTGTGTGAGAGACAGAGAGATTTAATGCAAAGGGAATAAGTAGGCAGCTGATTTATTGCAAGCGGTATATTTACCACAGTGTATCATCACTGAAATTATCATAGATATTAGAAGTGGAAAAATGTCCTGGTGTTTAGTGTCAGCTCCTGTCTCCTCCTTTTGCAGCACAAATCTGCCCGACAGAGTCATGATAGTTCCTAAGCACTGATTTGGACTTTGTCACAGGAATAAAGCACAAAGCCACATGTTCAGCACATGAACAGCTGTCTGCAGCAAACTGGATTGGCCAACCCAAAAGGAATGCATGCACATTACAAACCAATGGGATACTGGTTTGTGTTTTCAGTCAGAGGCGTGGAAACAGTTCTCCCTCCTGGGTCCTCTTCCAGGCTTCTCTGCCATCTTGCTTGTGCCTGGTAAATACTTGTGCACATCAACAAACACAAATGACCGAAAAAACCTTGAGAAGAAGGGAGCACTTCCACTTTCCTTCCTTTTTATAGCTAATTTCTTGGATTCCTTTCATCTACTTTCCATGTACCTATCCACACGTACACATATAGCTGCATGAATTTGCTCCACAACAATTGTGTACAAAAACACCACATTGCTGTATGTTTCTGTATCAAACTAAATCTCTGTTTTAGCCTCTGTTGACTAGTGTCGCCTGCTACCCAATATCACTCATTACTGGAGGCTTCTGTCCCTGATCGTGGTATTCTGTGGCTTAGAGGAATTGGGGAAGGACTTCCAACTCTGTAGGCCATTGTGGTCACTGCTGAAATGTGTGTTGTGGTCTATTGCAAGGCAGGAGGCTCATTTCCCGCTCTGCCAGATGTAGGCGTGGGCATCACTTTTCACGTCAATCAAGGCTCCTTGTGCTCAGGCTCCAGCATCCCAGACCATCCCATCAGGCATCCTGGACAGTCAGTAGAACGGGGTGGTGGGCAGGCTCTGCAGCACCTCTCCAGTCCCTTTTAATTTCCACTCCAGTCTCTTTTAATTTCCAGGTCATTTTTTAAAATAAATTTATTTTATTTATTTATTTTTGGCCGTGTTGGGTCTTTGTTTCTGTGCGTGGGCTTTTCTCTAGTTGCGGCGAGCAGGGGCTACTCTTCCTTGCGGTGCACGGGCTTCTCATTGCGGTGGCTTCTCTTGTTGCGGAGCACAGGCTCTAGGTGCGTGGGCTTCAGTAGTTGTGGCACGCGGGCTCAGTAGTTGTGGATCGCAGGCTCTAGAGCACAGGCTTAGTACTTGTGGCGCATGGGCTTTGTTGCTCCGCAGCATGTGCGATCTTCCCAGACCAGGGCTCGAACCCGTGTCCCCTACACTGGCAGGCGGATTCTTAACCACTGCGCCACCAGGGAAGCCCTTCCAGGTCATTTTAACCATCTAAACTCAAAGCCACATCCATCTCTTTGTCTAGTAACAGACTCCAAAGCCTGGGTAGGGTTATTTTTTAAGTTTCTGGAAATTTCTGTTTTCAACTCCTAAATGTACTATTTCTGGGAACCCTGAACTCAGAACTCAAGACTTTGTCTTATCTAGAAGAAAGGGGGCAAAATTTGCCTTATTTTTCCTGGATCCTACTGCAGTAGCAGGAACAAGAATATAAATTCATATCTTAATAGATTATCTTTCCACATACTTACTACAGGAATTTGTGGCAGGTGGGAAGAAAAACAGGATTTTTTGATCAGTGGAAAATTGGCAAAATTTTTCTTTGTTTTTATTATTGGTGTTGTTTGGTGTTATAAAGTGTAAGAGTTTTCTAAAGGTCAATGTGACTGATAAATTGAGTCACTAACCAGAATTCATTGCTTGTTTATGCATCAAAGACCTACAAACTTGTTCCGTTTATGAATCCAGGTTAATTATTCTTCCAGTCCGGTGGTGTAGTGCAGGATCATATGTCCCTTGAATGCTTCAAGAAGCAAAATGTTTTGCTGAAACCTCTTACAAGGATGGAGAGGCATTTACAAAAAGCCAAATGAGGAAGTTTTTCCCAGAGAGGTTTGTGAGAATGTGAACGAACTAAGTGTTGATAGTAATGATCTGTGCTTTGCGAATGAGTCCCTCTAGATTACTAAGTTTATCCTTTGATCTGAAGACATGACAGTGATTGAAAAATCAATTAGCACGTACACCATATGTCCAAACAGCCTAAAATAAAGACGAGGGAGGTGATTTTTAAATTTATTAGAAGCCTCCAACCCATGAACCACTCCTTCCCAAATTAAGCAGTGTTAACTATAATGTATGTATACTGTATTCGTTTTCTATTGCTGCTGTAACAAACTGCTGCAAATTTAGTGGCTTAAAACACTCATTTATTATCTTGCAGTTCTGTAGATCAGGAATCCTGGTACAGCGTGCCTCAACTGGGTCCTCCACTTGAAGTCTCACGAGGCAAAATCAAGGTGTTGACAGGGCTGTGTTCCTTTCTTAAAATTTTTATTTATTTATTTATTTGGGCTGCATCGGGTCTTCATTACTGCTTTCAAGCACGTTCTGTTGTTGATCAAATCCACTTCCTTGTGGTTGTAGGACTGTGCTTCCTTGATGGCTGTCAGCTGGGGGCCATCCTTAGCTTCTAGAGGCTCTTTCTGGTCCTGGCACAAGGCCCCTTCCATCACGTGACCCTCTCCATCCCAGAGCCAGTAAAAGCTTTGACTTCTTCTCACACTTAGATCGCTTTGACTTGCTCTTTTGCTGTGTCTCTTGTCTCTAGCTGGAGAAAGTTCTTCACTTTTAAGGGCTCAGGTAAGTGAATTGGACCTACGCAGATAATCCACATAGTTTTCCTTATAGCACATAGTTTAAGATGTAATCTTATGCTTTTTGGAAAGAAGAAAATGAAAACTCATTATATTTTAGATATTAAATCATAATACGCTTTCTAGTATTCTAGTTTTTCCACATTAAAATCTCAGCTTTTCCTTATCCTTTGGGTCCCCTTTAAATAGTTTTAAGTTCTTAGAAGTCGTATTCATGTTTGCATGTTAATTAATCTGTATTGGTGAGAACACATATAAATAACATATAACATGTATAATAAAAGAGCAAGTGACTGATAGGAAAACTAACTCTGGCTTTAATGAGGCTGTATTTCAGGCTGCTTTTGGTTATTAAACCTTGTTTAATAACCAAACTATTGCCTTAGTTATTACACTCAGCAGGACTGGTTATTTGATTATGAGATAGTTTCAATATTGGTTTAAATAAAATTGATTTTCATGGACTATGGTTTAGTTCTGAATATCTGTGTATTATTCTGGATTGTAATGCCTTTAGGAAGTAGTGGATAAAGGAAATACCCAATTTGCCATAGATTGAAATGGTGTGCATTGCTCAGGTCTGGTAACATGACTGAGTGGTTTAAAAAAAAAAAAAGAAAAGCAAACTTCAGAGTCAGGCAGACAGACCAAATGCTGGATTCGTTCCTTAGCAGCTGTGTGACCCCAGGCAAGTTGCTCATCCTCTCAGACACTCAGTATCTCCATGTGCAAAATGGGGATATCAATATCAACCTGTGGGAGGGGGGTGTTGGTGAGGATTAAATGAGATTAATGGGAAATCCCTAGCAGCTTCTGCTACGCAGGCAGAGTTCAAAAATTATGATTTACCATTGCCTTTCCTCTCGGGGTCTCTAGTATGCTAATATGTGAACCTCATCCTCAATAGCCAACCTGAATCTGAACCCTAATTTTGTGATGGAAGAGTTGGTCCATTTAGATTTAATATTCTTTTATATTTCTTACCATATTTGAAAAAAATTTTCAGTTACATCCTTAGGGTCTACTAAAAGAAGTATTTTATGATCATTTGCTAAAGCAATAATAAAAAATGCATTCTAAAAAGGATTAGAAATGTGAAGTTTCATAACAGGGCCAGAAACTATAGAATTTTATTATTTATTATACATCGGATTTGTCATTTCAATAGCACATGATCCTAGTTGAAAGGTCTTACCACAAGAGCTTAGTCATTCTTCTCAAGAGCAGCTAAAATCTCCTTTGTGTTGCATGTTTTCTGGAATAAAAGAAAGTAGCTTTCATTGGTGATTTGGATGCAGGGTCACTGTCCCGCTGTGGTTCCTTTGGAGTCTCCTTTATAGCGCCTTCCAGATGCCGCTGTCCGTGGTGCTGACCGCCAGACAGGCTGTGCTCCAGTTTAAGTTATTATATTTGATGGCTCAGGGTTTCTTCCATGCAAGATACCTAAAGAGCTCCCTTTGGTTTGTAGCTGCTGTTCTTCTCTGTTGAGTCTGTGTCATTTTAAGCTCTTCTTAAACTTCCCCAGTTCTCAAAGGGCCACCTTGTTCCTGGTTACTATTTTTTAAATGCTCTTATCCTGTGTCTTGTTTCATGCTGCGGTTCAGAGTTTTTTGAAATGTTTCTTGGCCCAACTCACTCGTGGTTGCTGAGACTTAAGTCCACTCTAGTGGTATCCTCATTCCCTCATTCCACAAACTTTTACTGCTCCCCTCCTTTTTAGAAAAATCTCAGTCTTCCTCCTGTGTTTCTCTTACACTCTCACACTGCAGCCACGCTCACAACAATTCAGGGATCAACCACAAGTCCAGGTTGTCACCTGTGCTTCTGACCAACGGGCTATAGATCCTGGGTTCCAACAATCTCCCGCCATGGATTCCATTAATTTTCTAGAGCAACTCACAGAGCTCAGAGA
Organism: Balaenoptera acutorostrata; assembly: GCF_949987535.1. Classification (NCBI taxonomy): domain Eukaryota; kingdom Metazoa; phylum Chordata; class Mammalia; order Artiodactyla; family Balaenopteridae; genus Balaenoptera; species Balaenoptera acutorostrata. Next base: position 12,254,967 of record NC_080066.1, on the reverse strand, counting down.
AACAGTGTACTTATGAGATTACAGGTTTATTACAAAAGGATATAACTGAGGAACAGCCAGATGGAAGAGTTGTACAAGAGAAAGGTATGGGGAAAGGGCATGAAGCTTCCACGCACTCTCCCAGCACCTCCATGTTTTCACCAATCCAGAAGCTCTCCTAACCTTGTCCTTTTGGGTTTTTATCCAGGCTTCCTTACATAGTCATGATTAATTAAATCACTGGCCATTGGTGATTGATTCAACCTCCAGCCTCTCTCCCCTCCCCAGAGGTTGGGGAGTGGGACTACAAGTTCCAACTCTGCAGTCACATGGTAGGGCCCCTGGCAATCAGTCCCCAACCTCAGGTGACCTAGAGGCTTTCCAAAAGTCACCACATGAACATAACAAAAGACACCTTGATCACTCTCCTCACTTAGGAAATTCCAAGGGTTTCAGGAGTCTGTACTAGAAACAAGGGATGTTCCATACAAGGAACAGAGATGAAGACCAAATATATATATTTTTTATTATAAATCACAACACTACTCCTCCTAAGTACAGACTCCTGTCATGAGCACTACAGGGAAATAAAAGGGGAATATGACTTGGTACCTGACTTCAAGAAGCTTAGAATCTGGTGATAGGTGAGGGGGGAGATCAGTAAACAGATTTGGGAAATCGAGGCAGGTATAAAGTAAGTATCGTAGGAGAGGTGCGAGTAGTGTGCTATGTGAGCCTACAGCAGTGACTCAAGCCTGGCCACAAAGAAGAATCACCTGTGAGGCTTTTAAACATCCTGGTGCACATGCTCAATCCCAGACATATTCAGAAGCTCTGTGGATGGAGGTCAAGGTATCAGTATTTTGAAATCCCCAGGTGATTCCAGTGTGTGCAGATACAGTGGAGAACCACTGGCCTAAAGACAAGCCTGACAAATTCCAGTTCTAACTGGCTCTGCGGCAGGGTCATAGCAAAATCTTGGATACCTTTATTTCCGTTAGATTTCATGCACCTCATGCTTCATATTGGATTTAGACGACTACCCGCTTTAGTGTTGGTAGAAGCTTGTATAATTAGTATACACTCAATAAACGCTTGTTTGTTGATAGATGAATACCCACTTGTCTTAATGCCCCCGCCCCTTTAACAACATTTATTGAGCACCTACTGTATTTGGGGATAGAGCAGTTCCAAGTGCTGGGGATAGAGCAGTAAGTGCAGCCGTGTCTCTGCCTGGATGCTCTGTTTTCTTCTCCTCCATCAGATCCATCTGGGGAGCTTGTAACAGAGCAACCTCTGCGATGCTTCCCCAGCCTATTATGGAGTCTCTGGGCGTGAAATCCAGGGATCTTCTTTGTTCACAAGCTGTCCAGATGATTCTGTGCACACGAGAGCCTGAAAGCCCTAACAACGACTCAGTGCGGGACAGAGCAGGGTGAGGAGCGTTGTGGTGCCCCCTGCAGAGAGACTGACTTTCAGGGGAGCCAGGAAAGGGTACCGGGAAGGGGATGGCCTCTGAGCTGGGTCTTCAAGGATGATTATTGACTCACTTGGAGGAAATGGGAGGGAGAGCATTTCAGGCAAAAGGAAAACTCCTGGTCGAGTCGCAGAGACGAGAATGAACACAGCACGTTGAGGAGACTGGACACCATCCGTGAGGAGCCATTTGTAATTTTAAGTTAATTAACCTTTATTGATTTCCTGCAATGTTCTGAGCACTGCATACAAGGAGCGTAAAACTGCTCAAGGAAAAGGGTGTTACTGGGTCTGGCCCTGAGCTTTTGTTTGGTTCGGCAGAGCGATGCCCTATCACTGCCAAGCTCTGGAAGTCTGCCAAGAACCCAGGTTCATGGGGTTGTAAAGCCACAGCTGGGGGTGTCAGTGTCTCTGTGGGAAAGGCACAGAGCTCTGGCTTGTGTCACCAGGATCACCTCTTCCTGATGCATCTCCAAACCTCTGAAGGCTCTGAAGGAGGAAGAGTCTGGTCTGGGAGAGTAGGCATAGAGGTTGGCTGGCAAGACACTCGTGGAGGTCACTGCTGGTGATCCGATGAAATTGGTGGTTTGCTTTATAACACTATGAATGCTGGGCTATAAACATTCTGAGTAAAACAGACTTTGGAAGCCTAACCTGGAATTCTAACCACTGTTTATAACTTTTTGTCTCGGGAAAGAGTAAACCACGGTCCAAAAACTAAATTGTTTTTGAGGAACGATAGCTATTTATTGATTACTTAGTAGGCACCAGGCCTCTAATGCTCTGAGCTTTACATTTTCATTTTATTACCACTCGTCAGCGTCTCTCCCCAGCCCTCTGAGAGATGTGGTATTATTCCGTCTGCTTTACAGATCGTGGGGCTTGTGAGTGACAGAGTTGGGATTTGAATCCAGGTACATGTAGCTATTAGAAACTGAGTGTGTAACAACCCTGCCAGGCTGCTTCTGGAATGTGGTTTTTTACTAAATTGGTGATTTCCTTTGCCTTCTTATTTCACATACACATCCCACGGTGTCTATAGAGGTCTTGGTGAGTAGTTAACCATAAAACAGATTCAAAATAAATAAAATGCCCCAGAATAAGTTGGAAGAAAAATACTGCTTTCTCTCTTTTATCCTTCTACATTACTCACATTTGTACACAAAGTCCTTCTTCCCAAGTACTTTCACTTAGGAATGCCAGATAAAGGGGTAAGAAAATGTAACATTATTCAATTTGGCAGGAATTGCAGCTAAAGTGGAATATCAGATCCCTCTGTTCCAAGGAGTGTTTTCAGATACGGTGGCTATAAGATGATTCTGATTCTGTAAAACAAAATTTATAAGGTTAGGATGAATTCAACTGAGTTATGAAAACAAGTGCTGTGATTTGCTAAGTCTAGACCTTGATCATCTGTTTCTTTTCCCCTGATACCTAGATAATTGCCTGGGGCTTGAATCATGGTTTAAGCTTAGCCATCTGATTGTTTGCAATACCTGAAGGGAAAGGTAAACTGTCAGTTCTGTCAATTCTATTTGTAGGTATCATCTCCACAGGTGAAACATAGAGGCTGCTTAGGTGAGAACTTGCAGGTGAAATATTCATAAGGGGAAAACTGCAGAAACAAAATTCCTTCACAGTGATCTGGCGTTTCAGTAATATTCAGTTATTAAATATTTGCAATTTACAATTTACAATTTTCTGCTTGGCTGGACATTTAATCCAATTGTTTTATATTTATTCATTGCATAGTCTAAACATGGTCTCACTTTCTAAACTATGACTGATCTTTAGAGTCATTTGATATGATTTAATTGTATCATATTATTGAAATAATACTTTCCTGAGTGCCTTCTATGTACCAAGTATTTGTAATCTTCTCGTTCATGTGGTAATTTCAGGTACCAAAGGGTTAACAAAAAGTATTGCACAGTTGTTAGACATTTCAAAATATTTATAGTGAAGATATGAATTTACATGACCTCTGAGTAAAAAGAAATTAATTGAGCTCCTGCTGTGAAACTAAATAAATCAGTGGGAAGAAAAATGGTAGGGTTTACTAGCGGAAGTAATTAGATCAAAGGATTCTTCTGTATTGTGCTAAGTTGCCTCTGTTTGTTTCTGAATGTCTGCTGATGTTTAAATTTCTGAGCTGCCAGATTTACTATTTTGCCAACAACGTTTTCTCTATTTCAAGTGTTACTGGAAAACTAATCAGGTGCAGTAATTCATTTAACGACAGAGTGATTCAATAGTTTCAATCTTCCGTAAAATCTCCCTTATTCTTCATTCTTAAGGTAAATTATCAATTTATGGGTCTTCGCAGAAAAGCATTTATTTCTCTTTGCTCCCTTAAAAAGGAGAGTTCTCTGCACTCAAATTTGTTTTGAGGTTACATGTTCCACCTGCGGAGCCCTGTGCTGAGATATTACTAATACTTCTTTGACAACCAGCTCTAAGATGGTAGTCAAGTATGATAATTACATGGCCTTGTTTAAAATTGCATGTAATCAAAATAATGCAATCTTGATAGAAGATGGCCTTGTCCAGGACTGACTGAGAAGAATTCAGTTGTAGAAGTTGTGTGCTTGCCTATTGCTGTGATAAAGGGTCCAGGGTTTTGCTTTCTGGAACCTTCGCTCTGCCTCACCTACTCACCTAGATCCCAGTCTTCTGATGGGCAACATGCAGATTTGCCCTTACAGGCATGTATAATACCCATAAGTATATGTGTATAATCACATATATATGTATATATGCTAAATGACCAGAGGAAGTACTAACCACACATGAAAACTGCGGATTTCATGTCAAGGCTGGACAGCTCCTCCAGTGCTCAGAGGTACTGAATGTGGCACAGGGCTTGTGGTTGAGGGAGTGGGATGGGGTGGGCAGGAGACACCACTCTGTAGAGCCCTGGACCGAGTTGATCCCCTACTTCTAGAACTTGTCTTCTCTGCTGATTCTTGGATAATTGGCTACTTCCCTCCAAACAGCTGGGGACCCTCTCGACTTCTGCACGCCACCACTGTTGCCCAACTCTCTGCACAGCTGCTTTTCCAAATCCTCACTTGTATACCTAAGGAATTTTTTATTATAAATGCAATATGTGTATTGATAATAAAATTTGAATAGTACAGAGATGATCATATAGAAAATAAATATCTCCTCCCCTAACCAGATCCTCAGTCTCCAATTTTCTTTTTCAGTTCTTGTGGTTACCTCCATAATCATCCCAGATAATGTGCTGATGCTTCCACCTCTTGATTTATCATTATATACTATACTATTTAACTTTAAACAATGTATATTGATTCCCTGCCATGAAATATGAGGAATTTAGTATGCTTGTGCTATTTCTTAAAAGGTTTTATTCTTATTAATGATCCATTTATTAATTGCTTTTATAAATTTAAGTAATATACGTAAATCTTTTTCTTTTTTCTATACATTCTTTTTTTATATTCTTTTCCATTACGGTTTATCACAGGATACTGAGTATAGTTCCCTGCACTATACAGTAGGACCTTGTTGTTTATCCATTCTAAATGTAGTAGTTTGCATCTAGCAACCCCAAACTCCCAGTCCATCCCTCTCCCTCCCCCGCCTCCTCCTTGGCAACCACAAGTCTGTTCTCTATGTCTATGAGTCTGTTTCTGTTTTGTAGATAGGTTCATTTGTGGCATATTTTAGATTCCACATATAAGTGATATCATATGGTATTTGTCTTTCTCTTTCTGACTTACTTCACTTAGTATAATAATCACTAGTTGCATCCATGTTGCTGCAAATGGCATTATTTCATTCTTTTTAATGGCTGAGTAGTATTCCCTTGTATATATGTACCACATCTTCTTTATCCATTCATCTGTTGATGGACATTTAGGTTGTTTCCATGTTTTGGCTATTGTGAACAGTGCTGCTATGAACATAGGGATGCATGTATCTTTTATAGTTTTGTCTGGGTATATTTCCAGGAGTGGGATTGCTGGATCATATGGTAATTCTATTTTTAGTTTTCTGAGGAACCTACGTACTGTTTTCAATAGTGGCTGCACCAGTTTACATTCCCACAAACAGTGTAGGAGGGTTCCCTTTTCTCCACACCCTCTCCAGTATTTATTTGTAGACTTTTTAATGATGGCCATTCTGACTGGTGTGAGGTGGTACGTCATTGTAATTTTGATTTGCATTTCTCTACATAAATTTTTTCTTAATACATCAACCTTAGGCACTGTACCTAGACTCCTCAATATATCTGTAAAATGGGGATAACTATAATACCTACTTTATAAGGCTGTTATAAGAATTAAATGAAAGAGTCCTTTTAAAGTGTTTAACAAGGGTCTGGCACTTAGTGAATTCTCAGTGTATTTGGCCAGTATTCCATGTGGGCAATCCGCACCCTTCAGCTCTTCACTGCTCTCACTAATCATCCACCTCAGTCAGCTGCAGTGTGACTTGCACATTATCAGTATTTCCGTACATTCTCAGCTGCAGCTTTCAGCATTGACATAAAAGCAATTGCTTGCCTTCACCTGATGACTGGGGTCATCAGCTCTTTAACAGCTTTGTTACACGTGAAGACATTCTCTTGGGGCCATTTGCTTTTCTCTTCCAATTTGGACCGATTACTTTCTGGACTGTGGCATAGTCATCCTGGTTATGTTATGTAAAATGATCAGGGAAGGACTTGCTGGAAAAGTGATACTCAAGCAAAGACCTGAACTAGGGAGAGGAGAATTCTAAGCAGAGGAAACAAGTGCAAAGACCTTGAGGCAGAAGGACCTTTGCCTACTTGGGGCACAGCAAGGGGGTCAGCATGGCTTGAGTGAGTGGAGCGAACAATCTGGGTGGAAGTGATGGAGGTTATAAGTGTTTTGAAGATTCAACTAAATGGATTAGATGTGGAATATGGTAGAGAGGAATTAAGAACCACTTCAATAATTGCATTCTAATCAGTTGGAATGATTGGGCTGCTCTTCACTAAGATGGCGAAGAATTCGGGAAGAGCAGCTTTGGGCCATGTGGGGTCGGGGTGGGGTGGCAGGAAGCGGCAGAGAGCAAGAGTTCAGTTTTGGAAGTGTTTATTTAGAATGCCTACAAGATATCCAAGCGGGGATGTGAAGTGGGAAGTTGGGAATATGCTCTGGGGTTTGGGGCAGACATCTAATCTGGGAGTTGAATATGTGGTCATTAGGCCATAAGATGAGTGAAGTAATGGAGGGAGAGAGTGTGAGCAGAGAAGAGAATAAGTAGGGCCAAGGGTCACATTCTTGGTTATGCCCACGTTTGGGTGGCGGGGGGGGGGGGAGATGAAGAGGAGCCAATAAAGAAGATGAGAAAGAGGCCATTGAAATAGGAGAAGAAGGATGGAGTATATGAAGCCAAGTGAAGAAAGCATTTCAAGAGGAAAGAGTAAAAGAATTGCAAAGAGGATTAAGGAAAAAGTAGAAGAAGAAAAGAGGGATAAAAGACAGAATGTTAACAATAGGAAAAAGAATATGAGGGTTGAGAGCTGACTTCTGGGTTTAGTAAAGTGCAGCTCATTGGTAAACTTCATAAAAGCTAAGTGATTTTATTTTAGCTTCTCTAAGGAGAGAAGAGGGACCATCCCCAATCCTTGGGGCATTTTTATTCCCGGAGATGATGAACAGTCTACTGCCTGCTAGCACCTGCATTAGCGCTCAGCAAGACTGTGCTTTAGCCATGAATGTTTCCGCTCTGCTCTGGTCCAGGGTGATATTTGCTTCTTTAAAAGCCTGGCTATGTTGTTTTTGTTTCTCTTTTTCTATTTGGTCGCATTGACATGTGTTTAGAGACGTGGGAGTGTGGTAAAGTGTGAATCTATTATACCATTTTGGCTGAAATTTTTTTCTGCTATATTTTTACCTTCTTTACTAAATGTTCCTTTTGTCTTCCAGCCTCACCTGCCTCACCATTAAGGATGTAATTTTTGTGGTCACTTTCTCAAATGGAGAGCCTTTTTTTCTCCACTCCATATAGAATTGGGTTGGTGAAGTTGGTGGCTTACTACATTACACTGCCACTAAAAGTCACTTCTCCCTCATTTATGCTCGTCTCATTTGACATATCCCCCTCTGTTCCTTCTAGTGTTTGTTACTTATCGACCTCCTGGCCACTCCCTGTTATGGGCTGAATTGTGTCTCCCTTTCCAAATTCATACCAAAATCTTAAGCCCCTAGTACCTTAGAATGCCAACTGTATTTGAAGATAAGGTCTTTATTTTTTTTAAAATTTTTATTGGAGTATATTTGATTTACAATATTGTGTTAGTTTCTGCCATACAGCAGAGTGAATCAGTTATACATACACATATATCCACTCTTTTTTAGATTCTTTTCCCATATAGTTCATTACAGTGTATTGAGTAGAGTTCCCTGTGCTATACAGTAGGTCCTTATTAGTTATCTGTTTTATATATAGTAGTGTGTATGTGTCAATCCCAATCTTCTAGTTTATCCCTCCCTCCATTTTCCCCCTGGTAACCATAAGTTTGTTTTCTACATCTGTGACCCTATTTCTGTTTTGTAAATAAGTTCATTTGTACCATTTTTTAGATTCCACATATAAGCGATATCATGATATTTGTCTTCCTCTGTCTGACTTACTTCACTTAGTATGATAATCTCTAGGTCCATCCATGTTGCCGCAGATGTCATTATTTCATTCTTCTTTAGGGCTGAGTAATATTCCATTATATATATGTACCACATCTTCTTTATCCATTCATCTGTCAATGGACATTTAGGTTGCTTCCATGTCTTGGCTATTGTAAACAGTGCTGCAGTGAGCATTGGGGTGCATGTATCCTTTCGAATTATGGTTTTCTTTGGGTATATGCCCAGGAGTGGGATTGCTGGAACATATGGTAGTTCTATTTTTAGTTTTTTAAGGAAACTCCATACTGTTCTCCATAGTAGTTGTACCAATTTACATTCCCACCAACAGTGTAGGAGGGTTCCCTTTGGAGAACCTTTAAAGAGGTGACTAAGGTTAAATAAGGTCATGCAGATGGGCCTTAATCCAGTATGATTGGTATCCCTATAAGAAAAGGAAATGAGGACACAGACATACAGAGGGAAGATCGTGTGAAGGCATAGGGAGAAAACAGCCACCTGCCCTGCCAACACCTTGATCTTAAACTTCTAGGCTCCAGAATTGTGAGAAAATAAATTTCTCTTTTTTAAGCCACCCAGTGTATGGTACTTCATTACGGCACCCCTAGCAAACTAAGAGATACCCCCTCACTCACAGAAGATTCTGGCACTTAGTTCACAGACCTTCTTTCCACCCACTGCCCTGCCCTCCTCCTCACCAACTTCAATGTCAGTAGAAAAGGTCCTTTCATCTCCGAGATCCTCTTTTACTCTGCTCAAGCCAAGCACTCCCAGGGCCATTCATTCTCTGGTTTTCACTCAGAACAGTTTCACCTTTGAAATGACACATCCTCCTTTCCAGCAATCTCATTCAATTATTTTTTAATATACTGGTTCTTCAGCTACTTTGTCACATAGGATGTTATCTTCTAGATATCTCCCTGGCAGCTCTTCCTGGCTTCCTCTTCCCTCACCCAGCTTAGACCCCTTCCTTCAACCAAACGCTACCAGCACCCCAAGCCATCTTGTTCTATTGCCTTCTTGTTAACATCTGCTTGGTAAACCCCAAACTGGCATTGATCTGAATGCCTGTCTTCTCCATGTCTGCAACTGGGACACATTATAATTTGTTTAATGATGGTTGGACATATGGAGATTGTTTCCTTTTTTACTATTAAGTAAGACTATGGTGAATCTCATTCATTGTACATACCTCTTTGTTTCTCTGTGGGTTACTTAAGTTAAATTCCTAGCAGTGTAGTTATAGGACCCAAAGGTTTAAGACTTTCAAAATACAACATCAGGTTGCCTTTCAGTAAACCTGTAATGATTTTTCATCATTGATGTATTAGAATACATATTTCACTACAAATTTCCTGGAGTTGGGAAAAATGAATTCAAAATGTTTAAATCAACTAAACAAATGAAAAATGACCTTTAAGATATTATTTTCTTTCATTGCTAGGAAGATAATAGATTTATATGTTTATTGACAACTTGTTTTCTTGTTTTTTGTTTCATTCTATTTCAGCTGTTTGTTTTGTTTCTTTTTAATTGATTTTGTAAGAGATCTCTTTTTCTCATTAATTATTTGATATATTGTTGACTGAGAACTTTCTTAAACTCATAAATATTCTACTCTATTATGAGTTTGATTATTGTTTTAATAATCTATTATTTGCTCTTATTGTGTCTCAGGGACTACCAGTTATACATACACAAGGGATTTTTTCCATTTAAAATTTGTCATGCTCTTTATTATTATGTTCATCTCTATCCTTTTCCTCTGTATTCTGGAAGATCATCTCAATTATTTTCATATTTCTTTGATTTTTTTGTATTTTTATTTAAGTTTTAAAATAATTTTGCAGGCAGATTTTTAATTCTGCCAATACATTTGTAGTTTTCTTATAGTATCTTCTTATTTTATCTAGTTCCCTTTTCTTCTCTTCCTCTGTCTTAAGAACCTTCTTGTTAATTTCTTGCTGTCCTACTACTTTCTTTTCTTGTTTCACAGCCTGCTTACATTTTGGAAACACAAAGCTATATTGCTGACAGTCTTGTGACTTTTGTAGTAGACCTTTTCTTAAGCAGGAAGTTCCTCTTCATCTTAAATATGACATTTCCCTCCTTTTTGGTTGCAGGATTTTCCCCATTTTATCTTTTACCTCTTTGCTTATCTTTAATGAGAAGGTCACTCTTTGGGTCTGATTTTATCAAGGTATAGGATGAGTGAATTCTCTTTGGTGTCCCTCACTGTTCAGTTAGTTGCAGTTAGAATTTCTCTCACACATAATAATAGCCTGGATTATTTTATACAGAGCCTTTTCTAATCTCCTGAGCCTGGTGGTTATTTACATACAGTATGACTGTGCTGGTCACTCTACATGTCTAATACATCTCGATTTTCTCTTGCCTTTACCTCCCATATATATATTGAGTTCCCACCTGGAGGACAGTTGTTGTCTGCCCTGGAGAATTGCATGGTTCCATAGTATAGACTTCTTGTGAACAAGAAATACGCCTTTGTTGTTGCAAGCTTTGAGATGCTGACATCGTTTGTGGTCACTTCATAATTTAGCTCATCCTGACTAATACAATATATGTCAGCGTGTAGTTATGCATTCCTTTTAGTTATTTGCGTAATGTCATCCTTTAAATTGTTAGATTGAGGAGTGGAGAAATTGTGTCTCTTTTCTGTATCCTCAGAACCTGGTACAGCTCCAGCACATAGAAGGTACTTAACAGCATGTGTGGGACAAACGAATAAATAAAAGGACAACAGAAAGCTTCATATTATTGTTGATACAGTTCCGCAAATAGCTTGCTGTAAGTGTTGTTAGAATGAACGAATAAAGGAGTTGATTTTTGGCTATAATTTATGGCATTTTAACAATGGAAGCCTTGAAATACATAGATCTTCAGTTGAGAAATAGGAACTAATGCTGGAAATAAGCTAGAAGCTGGCAGTGAGTTGTCTTTTCTGGGAACCCATTATCATTTACACATGCAGTCACCATCCATCTAAATTCTGATGTATAGGGAGCTTCAATAGAAGTTAGTTCCTGTGGAAAGTTCTTTGCTTACCTTCTCCTCAGGGCAAGGATCCTGGATCTGTGTTGAAATAAGGGGAAGTGAGGCAGTTGCTCTGAAATGACCTAGAGTAGCACTTGGTTAATAGCATGTTACTCCACTCATCCTTCCTAAGGAACATTCTGAAAGTTCATATCAGGATAGCGTTCTCAATACAGCTGAGCTTCACACCTCGCTAACTGCTTCACAGTTGCTCTCACTGGATATTTTTTATCCTTCCAGCTCTCTGGCTAACTCAACTCTTATTCCCTAGATTGATCAGAAGACTTTTTGTCCAAACCCGTTCTCAGCTGTAATGGCCTAAGGTCTTCCAATGTGACAGTCTCTTGGTTGACCTTCTCTGTTCTCTCAGGAGTCCTCTGCCAACTTCCAGGCACTTATAAACATTCATCCATACAGCAAACACATCACAATCTTACCTGCTTTCTAATCTGAATAGCCTATAAATCCATCCTTCAGAGTCTGCTGTGAATTTTTTATTGTGTGCTCAAACCAGGAGCCTATTTTTAAACACAGTTTACAAATTGAACTTTGCAGAATGAGGTGGACCAAATTCTAGCATTTACCACAAGTAAATCCCTGAAAGTCCATCCCATTAAAGAGTTTTTAATTAAAAAGAACAACCCACAGGTGCCTCATTGTTCTAGCTTACTGGATCATTCAGCAGCCTTTAGAAGAAACAGAAGAGTTTACTCCCTGGTTAATGTCCTCTAGACAAAATTAACCCTAGCAAAGAGCTGGGCTGCCTATTAGAGGCTAAGGTAATTTTGTCTGAAGTGCTACCAGCTCCTTACTTTCATTTCTTTAAGTCTCCCAAAATACCAAAGAAAAGAGTAATCATGTCCTCAATTCTTTTATTTCCTCCCAACACCATTTTCATATGAATTTCAAAGAATGCCAGCTGACAATACCACAGTAGGGGAAAAGCCAGATGCAGAAGTGTAAATAGGGATAGGGTAATTTTCCTCTTCACTACTAAGCTGTGATCTTCATGAAGGAAGTTACAAAGAGTAGCACACCTTCATAGGCCTCGTTCCTGATAGAGCACATCAAATGTAGTAGCCTTTCAATGAATGCTTTTGAAAGAAATTCACATAAGATTTTGCAGTGCTTTCAATTAATAAATTGTGATCTTAGAAGGAAAAAGTCCCAACACTTTGTTAACTTGTGATGGACTTCAGAGGTCAGTAGATTCTATTCCTCAGACTACAAGAGTTTCCTCTGTTGCCTCTAGTGAACATATATTGTCCAATAGAGTTGATCAGTTATTTATTAGAGCAAAAAGGACAGGACTGAATAGGAGGCCAGAGATAGAAAGGAGTGAGAATCAAAGGGTCAGTTAAAGAAAGAATTTGCTGGAAGCAAAGCTCTGTCATTCATAATGATGATCTTTAGCTGTAATTAAAACTACTTTGTAGATTTGTTCATGCCTGTGTCTTAGAGTAGATAGAGGTCCCTAAGCCTGTGTCTGCATCAGAATCACCTGGAGAGTACTGGGTGCAGGTAAAAGGGGTTGAATCAAGAGCTATGGGTGGGACCCAGGAATCTGCATTTCATAAGTGGTTCATGTGTTTCTGATGCACAGCTAGTTAGGAAACCACACTACCTTTAGGAATATCCAGTATGAGTGGAGTGCCATGCCTTCCCCTTTAGGGAAAAAGTGGGGAGTCTTTTCTCAGGAACTTCACATTGATGGATGAATGGATAAAGAAAATGTTACAAACACAATGGAATATTATTCAGCCATAAAAAGAAGGAAGGACTTCCCTAGTGGTGCAGTGGATAAGAATCTGCCTGCCAATGCAGGGGACACAGGTTCGAGCCCTGGTCTGGGAAGATTCCACATGCTGTGGAGCAGCTAAGCCCATGCACCACAACTACTGAACCTGCACTCTGGATCCCACGAGCCACAACTACTGAAGCCCGTGCACCTAGATCCCATGCTCCACAACAAACAGAAGCCACCGCAATGAGAATCCTGCGCACCACAATGAAGAGTAGCCCCAGCGAAGTTTTCACCGCAACTACAGAAAAGCCTGCACACAGCAACAAAGACCCAATGCAGCCAAAAATTAATTAATTAACTTAGAGAAAAAGAAGGAAATCTTGTCATTTTTGACAACACGGATGGATCTTGACAGCATTATGCTAAGTGAAATAAGATAGACAAAGACAAATAGCATATGATCTCACTTGTAGATGGAATCTTTAAAAAAAAAATGTCCTGGGAATGTAATGTACAACATGTCCTGGGAATGTAATGTACAACATGGTGACTATAGTTAATAATAATGTATTATATATTTCAAAATTGCTAAGAGAGTAGATCTTAAAAGCTCATATCACAAGAAAAAAATGTGTAAATGTGTGAGGTGATGAATGTTGACTTATTGGGATCATTTTGAAATATATACGGGTACTGAATCATTATGTCATACACCTGAAACTAATATAATATGTTAATTATATCTGAATGGAAAAAAAAAAGAAATTTACAAAGAATCAGTTGTAATACATTGGAAGACAAAAGCAATTGATTGACTGATGTACAGGGAAAGCCATAGATATGGTAAAAAGCCTTCTGATGTAGAAGTTAAGGACAGGGAAAATCAATTTCATTAAGTATATATGCAAAAACATTTTAAACATTTCAGTCTGGTTCAAAGAAGGGTGTAGATGAAGAGACCTCAAGCAGGAGACAGCAGAGGGGAGGCAGACCCAGAGAACCAGGACGAACAAGTGTGTGCTGCTTGGTAACGTTCTCTCGGATGCAGCAGGAAAAAACCATCAGAGAAGGATTGCCCTGCCCACTCAGGGAGCGGCAGCCAGTCCAGATCCCCTGATGCCTGGGCTCGTCCTGTGGTACAGTGGACCAGCTAGGTTCTGTGACAGCTCAGACATGACTCTGTGAGGTTGTCTGGGGAACGTAACTTCATCTTACTAAGTCTTCCTCTCCTGAAAAATGAGAGAGATGGAGAAGAGTAGTGATTTTCAATTCAGCGTGAGAACCTATGTTTCTACATTATCATTTTAATGTCATCACGAGGAAACCAACACGAGGGCAGTTGTAATTTTAGTGACCATTGGTTGAAAAATTGGTGATAACTGAAGAACGACAAACTTAGAACTTCTTTTCATCAAATTTCATTCTATTTCTCACAACAGCATCTCTCTACATTTTCAGAACAGTCGCATGTACATGTTTATCGCACATACCAGTGCTATTCCTTAAATTCTGGTATATACGAAATGTCGCTTTTAAAACGCTACTTAAGTCGGGCTCTGAATATCACAAAAATGATTTTGTCCGTATAGTAATTTATCTACTTTCAGTCATTATTGGGGCTCCCCCTTCCATCCTAGGATCCCTATAACCTTCAACCCACACTGATTAGCCCTGAAATACTCATCGATCGAAACCACTTGCTTCTTTTACAATTGCCTCCTTTGCTGGTTCTCTGCAGGTGGTCATCTTTGCCGCGTCTAAAAGTCCTGGTTGTCCGAGTGTATACCTTCCCAGACATACCAGGCATGCTAGAAGACTAGAAAGTCCCTACCTCATTGATTCTATTGCTCCTCCCAGTCTCCTGTACAATCTCAAAAGACTTTCATATCTTTTTCAGTATGGAACACCTTCCTTCCTTTGACTTAAAGCTTCCATCTGTCTTCCCTGCTCTTAATTCATCCAAGGAGCTTAGGGTTTCAGAAAATAAAATCCAGGAAGAAATGCAAACTTGTGAGCCAGTGTTGCTCAAAGAACTTGACTACTATCCTGGAAAGGAGAAGGGAACACAACTGATTTCAATATAGTTTAAAATGTAACAATTGTGTGCGAATGTGTTTGTGTGTATGTGTGTGTGTGTGCGCGCTGCATATGAGGCTGGTGGCATTTATAGATTCATAGTTCCTTTGTTATGATAGCAGCCCAAAGCCCAGGAATGTGGGACCTCTGGATTAGAGGATCTCTAAAATTCTTTCCAGCTCTATTTAGTGCTTCCTGGATCTCTTTGCCCTTCGGTATTGACCTTGACTGATAGGGGCTGCAGCCTACAGCTTCCAACAATAGGCACTAAACTCTCTTATGTGTCATGACATGAGTAACTTTGGATGGAATTGTCATTGTTGGTTGGTTGATTGGTTTTCTAACCTGAGGTGAAGTAAGAATATATTCAGAGTCATGGAAAATTAATGCCACAACCTTCCACGAACCTCATGCCTTGAGCCCGTCTTTCCCTGGTTGCCCAAGGGAAAACCACTGCCTGCAACAGTCAGACTGTAGCTGTAGTGATATGTGGGGTTCTTCCACATAGAAGCAGCTGTTTTTCAGTATTTCACATTAAAATATCAACTTTATTACTTTTGGCCATGACATGTTGCAAAGCTTTCATTCCAAAAAACAAGTACAGTGTGTACTTCCGAAAAGGTTATGTGCTTTCAGAAGTATTTTTAAGTATACAAATTTACAACATTGTAGAGATGGGTTTATTAGCCTCATAAAAGCATTTCTGAGTTTAGACTGAAGTGTCTAAAATGACTTTACTGTGATTTTTTTTTTGGCAGACAGTACAAAAACAATTACTCAGGGTCACAGACGTATAAGACTTTCGCTTCTGAATTAGAATATCATGTAGACTTTCAAAGGCATATGTGCTCACTGCCATTTGCCTAATGGCATTTGCAACCATGGTGCTGAATGTCACTTGTCTAAGTATAAGAGGGGTGAGGGTGAGCAGCTCTACGTCTCCCATCACTGACCTCCTAAGCCTCCTCTTCAGGCTGGGGAGCAGCTACAGGCTGGACTTCATAGCCCAGGGCAGGGCCCTTCTTGCTTCTTGCTCTGTTCTTTCTGACTTTCTCTTCCTTCACACAGCTGAGGTAAATGCATAGGTATATATTTTTTATTTTGACACTAAACTCCAACTGACCTTAATGGTGAGATCTTTAAAAATTTATACCTCTGGTTTCCTAGGTGATAATTTAATATAATTCTTTCTTTGCTTCCAACCTACTTGGAAACTACTCCATTTCACTTTTCCATATTCTTTTTCGTGTGATTTCCACTATATAACCCACATCAAAGCTGGCAGGATTCCCTTGCCACCTGTAAAAAGTATATCATTTAATGACGTTAATATTACACATAGTAATGGAATATCTATATACAGGACCAACCATGTTTAAAAATAGATAGATTAAACAAAGAGTTTTGGAGGTAAGAATTGTTATTCAAGTACTTCCTTTGTTCCTTTATTTATAAGCAATTTAAGCATACCATTTTAAAAAAACTATTCAAATACATTACTGCTATAGTAATAATAAAGAAAGGAATTTTTAAAGTGCTAACCATGCAGATCGTAACTATCTTTATGGTTTGCTTTTAACTTGCTATGGGCAAAACAGAGGTCAAGAAACATTACATTTTAAAAAATGTTCTTTTGTATCTTTTTGGGGGGGAGGGGGAAGGGCTCATTATTCTCTGTTATACAAGGAACATGACTCTTCAAAGATTTTGGTAGAGGCTATAGACTGAAAGCTTGTGTCCCCCTAAAATTCATATGTTGAAACCTAATCCCCACTGTGATGGTATTAGGAAGTGGGGGAGTGGGAGGTGATTATATCATGAGGGTGGAGCCCTCATGAATGGGATTAGTGCCCTTGTAGCAGAGACTCCAGAGGACTCCCTTGTCCTTTTGGCCATGTAAGGGCACAGGAAGCAGATGGTCATCTATGAACCAGGAGGCGAGCTCTTACTAGACACTAAGTTTGCTGGCACCTTGATCTTGGATTTCCCAGCCTCCAGGAACATGAGAAATAAACATTTGTTGTTTATCCACCCAGTCTGTATTACGTTTGTTTATAGCAGCCCCAACAGACTGACAGTGGAATATCTCTTGTCTAATAACACAGGCATGAAAGCTGCATGAAGAAAGATAGACTTTGTGAAATTTCATGTTAACGTGGATTGAGTGATGAAATACACAGATACAGGGGGTTTATGGTAGTCATTTTATGGGCTGTAAGCAGTGAGGTAGGTAGAATGGACCCCAAAGACCTCCATGATCTAATCCCTGGAAACTGAATATGTCACATTACATGGCAAAGTGGATTTTGCAGATAAAATTAAGGTTACAGACCTTAAAATAGGGATATTATCCTGGATTATCTGGGTGGGCCCAGTTAAATTTCATGAAGCTTTAAGAGCAGAGAACTTTCTCCAGCTAGAGTCAGAGAGATGTGGCAGAAGGGGAAATTGGAGAGGTTTAAAGTTTGAGAGGACTCCACCTGCCACTGCTGGCTTTCTAAGGAAGTGGAATTTATGAAAGGGGAGGCCTTGAGAGCTGGGACACAGGCTAGAATTGTAACAGATGTGTGATTGCCCCTTGTTTGTGGAAGAGCTCCATTCCAGCAATGTTGACCCCAAAGCATATTCATAAAGCATACTCTATACCCACCACTGTGCCTTATAAAACTGGAGGTGTGTTTCCATGGGGGAAACCTACTAGAACAAGTTGAAACACTGGTTAAAATGGAAACCAACCACTCTTTTTCTTGGTTATCCTGGAATGCCACCAGCCAAGCCTTTGAAGGATTATATTCTGCACCTAGAAAGTAATGGTTCCTTTATAATATTTTCCAAAGCCATGATATCTCCTTTGCTGTTGGCTGCTTTCCTCCTATCAGATTCCTGGCCCCTTGCTTCTATAAGGACGGATCTTAGAACATTTCTCCCTTTTTCTTCTATCTGATTACTTGTAATAGTGGCCAGTGGAGACACCAAAGATAAAATCAAGATGCTTTAGTGAAGACCAGTAACGTACTGAAGAGAGAAAAAAAAGTGTAGAGCAGAAAGAGCATTAGTGCCTACTGACCTAAGAGTCACATAATTACTCCAGCACAAAAGAAATGGGCAGTCTGTATTTGTAGAACAATTTACCAAACATTTCCATATCCATTAAGGGATAGAATTTTTGTAACAACATAATGTGTATTTATCCCATTTTATGGCAAGAAACTGAGACGGTTCTGAGAGTGTAAGGGAATTGCCATAAAGCCACACAGCTAATAAGTGATAGGACCAGGGTCTTTGGACTCCAAGCCCAATGTTCTTTCCAATACCCTACTGTTGCTATAGACAGTCCCTCAAATTGCTACATGTTATAGACATGTCCTCAAATAACCATGAGCGTTTCAAGAAACAAAGCTATTACAAACACATTTATTGATGCTTACATAGTAAGCTCCTTTTCTTTCCTCTAAGGAAGCTAACCCTGAAAAATATCTGATTTGTCCTTCCAAAAACAGCAGGATGTGGTAGAGGAGGATGGCAGGGGTGGGGGGAGGCTTCTGTTAATGAAAGGCAGTATGAGGAGTCTGGTGGTAATGAGGCCGCGCAGTATCTTGAACGTGGTGGTGGATACATGTGTGATCAAAATCGTATAGAACTTAATACACCCACGAATGAGTACAAGTAAAAGTGTGCAAATCTGAGTAAAATCTATGGATTTTATCAATGTCAAAAAAAGTTGTTATTCTGAGCCCTCCAGAGAACTGATTATCTCCACATGACTTTCTCTTTCATTCTTTCCTCACCCCCTGTCTTCAGATAAAACATTACTCATTCCTCACTTTTACTTCCCTTCTTACGAATCGAAGCTCCTGTCCTCTTCTCAGAATCTCAGTTGAACCTCTTCACTTGTACAAACTGTTTTCTGGTTGACCTCAACCCACTGTCTATGCTCTGAGGCTTGTGTGCTGTTTTTGCCCTGCATTAACTTGTGCTCAATTGAATATTGTGTGTGTGTGTGCACATTATATACACACAATTAAATTATGGACTTTGTAGGAAGAAGTACACTTCCTTCCAACTTTATTACTTAATTCCTTTAACAAAGCTTTATTGAGCTCCTATCATGTATCAACAACTGTTCTAGTTGCTGGAGGTATTATAAGGAACAAAAACAAAGTCCCTCTTCTCATGGAGCTCATGATTGTTGTTAGAAGGCAAACACTAAACAAGTAAATATATGGTGATGGTGATGAGGGCGATGAAGAAAACTATAGAAAGAAGAGTGGCTGCAAGTGACAGGGGTGGAAGGAATGCTGTTTAGGGTAAGTTGATCAGGAAAGGCCTCTGACCAGGAGACATGATGGAGACCTAAATAAAGAGATGCACACACGGCAAGAGTAGTGGTCCAGGCTGAGGGCACCGTGGAGTGTGACACCCCCAGGCAGGAGAGTGTCTGTGCTGAGAATAGCAAGCAGGCAGGTGAGGCTAGAGCACAGTAGGTAGGTCAGGGGGAGATTGGCAGGTGATACAACCAAAATGGTAGGTGGAGGCCAGATCAGATAGGACCTTGTAGGCAAACATAAGGATTTTATTTTATTCTGAGAAAGTTAAGGAGCCTTTGGAGGGTTTCAAGCAGAGATGAGTCATTATAACCACCTTCCTGACTCCTGCTATTGGCTGTTGCATTTCTTGAAAAAATAGTCACTGTTTACCATTTTCTCTTTGGCATGCTCTTCACTTAAAGCTGTTGAACTCAGACCCTATCAAGGATAAGGTTGCCTGTCAATTGCCAAATCCAGTGTCTTTTTTCAGTATTTATCTTTCCAGACTCTTGGCAACCCTTAATGCCTTTGATCGTGGCCTCCATTTTGAAATGCTCTTCATGGATTTGTAACCCAGTTCCAGCAATGGTTAGTTCTGTAACCTGGAGCAAGTTGATAAATATCTCTGTTCTTCAGTTTCCTAATCTGTGAAATGGGAAAAGTAATTGTAACAAATGCATAGGGTGTTGTGAGGGTCATAAGAGATAAGTACTCACTAAATGTTAGCTACTGTCATGTCCCCAACCAAACCCCTTATCTTACACCCTTCTCCCACGCCAGCTCCTCCTGTTAGCAGCACCGCTGTGTAATCCAGAAACTTTAGTCATCCTTGATATCAATAATATTATTAATTATTACTACTAATAACCTTGCAGGTTTTACCTCCAAGATCCCCCCCCTCCTCTCATTCCTACTGCCACCACCTCTTCCTTGTAAGGGTGTCATGCACAAATACACACACACACACCTTTCTTACGTACTCTGGCTGTATTGAACTACCAACCATTGAACTACTCTTTGCAAATTTTCCTTGGACTCTTTCAATGGTCTCCTACTTAGCTCTCTGCCTCCATCTCTAATAGTAAGAACAAAAACAACAGTGGGAATAAATGCTACTGTTTACTCTGGGCCAGCAGACAGCATAGTCTATCACAATACATTTCTTTATAACTGGCTTTTTCTCACAAACAAGATACCATTGATATCCTCCCATGTCAGTGGCTGTAGATCTAACTCATTTTTCTTAATAAGTATGTAACACTTCATATTTTACATATTTTATATACTTTTAGCAATATGATGTTCCATAATTTGTTTAGCCATTGGCAATTGATAGATATTCAGGTTATTTTCAGAGATTTCTTTGTGGGGAAAGGTCACTACAAATAATGCTACATTACAATTATTTTACTAGATGTTATGGATTACTTTCTTAAACTTAGTACTCACGTTTCCACCAGCAGCTGTGAGAGAAATTTTTCCTTTGTCCTAACCAGCACTGGGGATTAGTGTTCTTTGTAATTAATGCCAGTGTGATGGATGAAATATGGTACCTCATGGTACATTTAATTTGCGTTTTCCAGACTATTGGTGAAGTTGAGCATCTTTTCATTTATTTACTTATTAACCATTTGGACTCTCTTTTGTGGATTGTATTTTGAGGTTTGAATCAGATTTCTTGTTCATTTTTGTACTGATTTCTATGCCTTTTCCTTATCAATTTATGTATTATGAAATTTCACTCTCAATCTCTCATGTGATTTGCAAATATTTTTTAGTCTGTTACTCATCTTTTGACATTGTGGTATCACTTATTATTTCAAATGTTTTTCTGGAATTTCTTTTTCTAATTAAAACTGGCTTTTTCTTTATAGTTTTGGAGATTCCTCTGTTGCTTAAGAACTCTAAATTTCATTTTGTTATTAAATTTTTAAACATCTAAACCTTTAATTCATCTAGGATTTATTTTTGTACTTGTCGTGGATGAGGTCCAAAATTGCTTCCTCAAAATGGTTAGTCAACAATGCCTGCAAAATCTACCAAACCTTATTACATTTTAATTTAGTGGAGAAAGGACTAAATAAGCCATCCTTTCTCTTCTAAATTAAATACCATTTTTTCATGTGTCAATTTCCCGTGGATCCTAGGATCTTTTTCTGGATTCTGTATTGATCTATCTGTCTGCTCCTGTTGGTTTGATTAAAGAAACTTTAAAATAAGTTTTATAGCTGGTAAGGCAAATCAACGACCTTCTCAGCCTCAAACACAACATGTTCTACTCCTCTTTCTCATAATTCAAAATGTTCTTGGAGACTAATTCTTTCATGTGAACATCAAATTACTTCACCCAGTTCCAAAAATAAAATAAATAAAAATAATCCCTACTGTACCAAACCAAACATACAACCCTCTAGGATTCTACTTACACCTTCATTATATTATACGTTATTTCAGGGAGAAACATTGCTGTCTTTATGATATTCAGTCTTCCCATCTCAATGAAAGTTGCTTATTTGCTGAACTGATATCATAATGGTTGCTTCAAGTTGATCAAGTCTCTGGGAAAACTTCCCCATTGGGCCTGGATGGTTCTATTTTATTGATTAAAAAGCACTAAAACTGAAGTAGGTAAAATTTAGTAAAATAAATTTTATGTTTTAGCAAGTTTCTATCTTTGCTAGATAAGGACCTAATATTTCCTGTCAGTTTACCCACTCTTTATTATTCCAAAGAGCAAGAAATCCCCTTCCTAATGGGAGCCCTGGTGGTCAAGGGGTTGGTTTCATCTTGCTGATTTCCTAGTGGCTGCTGCCCTCTTAGCCCTAGGCTTGTGTTCCTCTAGTGGGAGGGACCCACTCCCCAGGCACTGTACCCAGGCTTAGGAGGGAGGGTACCATGAGAGCTTCCCTGCTGCTTCTCTCCCAGTTCACCTGAGCCTCCTGGCCTGGCCACTCTGTTTCCAGACCTTTGTGCTCTGTAGACCACGAGCCCTCAGGTCACAGTTCAGAGGCAGCACGGGCAAGCCTGGCAGGATGGAACACTTGTCCTGCAGTCATGGTATGCCCTTCCCCGTGTTTCCTTGTGCCCCTCTGGTTCAGGCTGTTTGTTTTTCTGTTGCTTTTTACCCTTTCTCAACCCCCAAAATGCCTCTGGACCACATGGCTTTCTTTGCCGCTGGGAAAGCAGTCCAGGTGGCCAGCTGCTCAGTTAATCCAGTCTTGGCATAAAGGATTCAAAGAAAGACCAGCAGACAGGCTGAGGAAAGCCTGGGCAGAGACTGCCCTGACATCAGGGCACAGGGACACTCAATCCACTGCTCAAGTTGTGCCTGGGGCTCTAGGAAGAACGGGCAAGTGTATTTGCCTACATCTCTGTGCTTGTCTGTATATCTCTTTGTATGATATTAAAAAAAATAATTCATCCATCTGTCATCAAGCCATGACTCTCTTAGCAGTCTGCTTCGGTCAAGATGCAGTGGTTGCTTCATTGTTCCTTCTGATGGTTGACATTTTCCAACATCTGCAGCCTAGATATTGAGCAAATAAGTGGCCATCAACTCACTCAGGTGGGGAGGATCCTTCATTTCTCTTGTGACCTACACCTAGGACACATGGCAGGGCCTGAGCTATCTGTCCTCTTTATTAGCAAAGTCCCATTTCTCAGGCCTGCTGCATGCTTAAGATGTTTGCAAAAACACTTTATTGGCTGTAGCTGCTAATACAAAGTTACTGCTTGATATCACAAGTTGGGGATACACTTCCATGCCTATTTTTGAATAATATTTGAAAAAGTGTCTTCCCTTTGGAAAAACTAGAATGTCTTTTATAAAAATAGACCTGTCCTAATGTCAGTTTTCTGCCTGAATAAAAGTGAAGGAATATAAAACATTGCTGCAGGCTGCCCTGTCATTGGAGTTCAAGATTCTCTGCTGCAATAAATAATTCTGTAAAGACACAAATTTTTGTCTAAGCAGTGCTCAGCGCAGAGTTTTTGTAAACGCATTTTCAGTCCAGGGTACATCTATTTGCAGCTTAATGTGTGACCATGAAATGTCAGTTTTTAGAATAAGTAGCATATATTTTGAAAGAGCAGTATAGTCACCCACCTGGTAAAAGGTGGTCCAGTGGCTAAATGGGGAATAGACGATTTTCCTAGTGAGACAATAGTGTATGTCTTGGAGGGAAAGTGAGTCACATCCAGCACTACGGAATTGATGTGCACTTGAATTACACATTGGGCCTCAGCTGAAGGAAATGTGATGTGAATGAAATGTGATGTGTTGTGTAAAAAGAACATTGGCCTCAAATCAGCAGACTTGGTTTCCAGTGGGTGGCAGCTTTGCAACTCGATGACTGTGTGACCTCAAGCATTTTATTTATGCTTTCTGAGCATCGCTTTTATCGACTCCAAAAGGGAAGTATCAGCCTAGGTGGGAGTTCTAAGCCGCGTTATTTTACACACTGGTGTGTCTCAATCGATTCTGAGGTAAGTAATTTCTTGCTTCTAGGAATAAAGTCCTGACGTTTGCAAGCAGTTTATAGTTGGAGTGCAGATAAGTTTAGCCCTGTGATGTCATTCTCTCCAACTCACCTTCTGAAGGGGTTTCTGAAGAGTGTGAGTTGTGGCCGCCATACTGGTAAGACCAGTGCCACTGCCACCAAGAACCTTTCAAATGACCAGTTTCATTATTGGCGTGCCTATAAAACGTTTTCATGGATACTGCTCCCCCAAAGTTTCTGGATATCTGCCTTTCATAAAAATATTTTTTGTCAACATTTCGCCAACATTCTGTCAACATTTTGTCAACTGGGCAAAATATTGTCAGTCGAGATACTGTCTTCTGGGCACAGCCTGGAGAAGACAGTATCTCTTAAATATGGCCCACCCAGTGTGAACTGCTGGCTGGATTTCCCCTAGCGTTCCTTCTGGCTAACTACCCTCTTTGCAAAGGTAGTTACGGGTGAGGACACACGCGGAGTGGGGTGGCTGAGGGAACTGATGCCGATGCTGTTGACACCTAGGAGTGATTCTGGAGGCAGAAGTGTCTCTGGAATGTCTCTGCTGCTCTTTGATTCTGATTTTTGCTGCTGGCTCGTGGAGAGTCATTTCCTGGGGTTTGAGTACTTTGAATGTCAAATTCCATATTTTCATATTCTGGAATTTTCTTTGCCCCAAGGCATCTTAACAAAAGTATATGCCATGAGTCCAGCTATAATGAATAGCTCTCTCTTTGTCCCATTCCCCACCCCCCCCCCCCCACCGCTACTCCCACCAAACACAGACACTTAAAGAAACACCAGTAAATGGATAAGGTCACACCAAGGAGTGGTGATAACAGCCAGGGTAGTGAGAACACAACCCAACTCTGCCAGGGCTTTTTTATTGCTTACCCTGTAGTAGGCAGGGGCCAAGTTTTACATACATTAATTCTCATAACTCCATGAGGTAGGTAATATTAATATCTGCATTTTATAGGTACAAATGCTGAGGCACAGAGAGATTAAGTAACTCACCCAACAGGTAGCAATTGGCTGAGATTCACACTCAGGCAGTTTGGCTCCAAAATCAAGTCTCTTGACCCCTCTTCCATGCCCTGTCATCAGTACTCTAAGTTGACTGAGCTTCTATTAGCTACTTTCACATAGCTCTCCTCTGAAGTAGCTCTTCTTATCCCAGTGTTAAATTCGAAGAAGCCAAGGATAAGCGAAGTGAAGTAAAGTGGCTAAGTTCCCATGGCTGGAAATATCAATAGGCAGTGAAGGAAATGGGATTTTTTTAATTGAGGTATGGTTGATGTACAATATTACACAAGTTACAGGTGTACAGTACAGTGATTCACAATTTTTAAAGGTTATATTCCATTTATAGTTATTATAAAATATCGGCTATATTTCCTGTGTTGTACAATATCCTTGTAGCTTACTTATTTTATACATAGTGTTTGTACTTCTTAATCCCCTATTCCATCTTGCCTCTCCCTCCTCCCTCTCCCCACTCATAAGCACTAGTTTGTGCTCTATATCTGTATGTTTCTTTTTTTAGTTACATTCACAAGTTTGTTGTAATTTTTAGATTCCATGTATAAGTGATGTCATACAGTACTTGTCTTTCTCTGACTTATTGCACTTAGCATAGTCCATCCATATTGCTGCAAATGGCAAAATTTCATTCTTTTTTATGGCTGAGTAATATTCCACTGTATATATAAACCACATCTTCTTTATGCATTCGTCTGTTGATGGGCACTTAGGTTGCTTCTGTATCTTGGGAATTGTAAATAATGCTGCTATGAACACTGAGGTGCATGCATCTTTTCAACTTAGTGTTTTCATTTTTTTCAGACAAATACTCAAGAGTGGAATTGCTGGGTTATATGGTAGTTCTATTTTTAGTTTTTTGAGAAACCAAGGAGTTGGGATTTGAACGTAGGTCTCTTTGTCTATAAAGCCACAGCCTTGACTGTATTTCACATTGTTTTCTGAATAATAAAGTCATCTCATGGAAATGAATGTGAAATACCCCCAGAATTTTTTCTGAAGACATTATTTGTCCTAACAGTTTGGAGTTTTCATCTGTAGTAGAACATCTTTTTCTAGTCACTGATTATTATTATTATTATTTTGCCAAGCACCAGGTTTTGAAGATCTGTGGAAGAGTCACTTTCACTACTGCTTGGGACATACATTCCAAATACATGGGACTGCCTATCGATCTCTACCTTCCAAAGCCACACTCAGGTGCTGATAACATTTCATCCTCAGACTCAGCCCCTTCAGTCCTGAGCCAATCAGAATGGGGTTAATCCCTAAATCCCACCCTCTGGTGGGCAAGAAGAGCTAGTAAGCTGTCAGCTTCGTAGCCAATCAGAACCAAGCCTGACAATGTACCAGATGTTCCCCCTCACCAGCGCTGTTAGGATCTAGAGTTGGTTTTGCTTACCTAAGGCAGCTCTGTGAGCTGCAGCTTCCTTCTTAAATGTCACAGGTGACCCACCAAAAGATGGATGCCATGTCCTCATTCTTGACTTTTCAGTCAAGTTCTTTGATGGGAACTTTGACCACTGAAAAGCCATCAGCACAGTTCAGCTCCCCTGCTTTGAAAACAGACTGTCATTTATCCTCAATCATTGGCTAGGATTAACCCAAGTATCTCCCCCTTCCATCCCCATCCCCCAAATTGATCAATTACAAGTTTGCTAAGCCTTTCTAAGTATTTGAATGACATGTCGGTTACCACTCCTTTAATGACGAGGTCTTTTCAAGCCTCCACCCTAACCTTGGGTTGTTGGGAGGATTCAATAACTGCTATGAAAACTCAGTAGCAGTCAATCACCATTTGCTAATAGCAGCAAGAGTAATAGTAAACAGCAGCTCCAATATGTCATTTTCAATTTCCCGTTCGAAATAACATTCATTAAGAGTTCCCATGGCAGGCACTGTGCTAGGCCCCAGGGATCAGTGACAGTGAGCCTGGATCATGTCCACAAGCTCTTGCAGACTCATTTGTGCCAGCAGAGCTGCCTTCCACTCCAACTTTATTCTACTTTTCTGAGAAGGTCAAATGACCTGTTTCTTTCAGGATCTTTATATGATTGCATTTGCCTATTTGGGGGGAAAATTTTTTAAAAACATCTCCCAAAATTTAATTCAGAAGAGATACTGCAAGTTTTTGTGGTCAGAAA